>NC_090859.1:4659612-4832112 GCF_024217435.2 Syngnathus scovelli
GTGTGCAGTCATTTTTGCCTCTTAAATTGCCTTTGCAAAGTTGGTCTCACCACTAGCAGAATGTTACCGTCATGCTATGTGTTAACGTGATTGCTATGGCTAGCGCAACCTCCTTCCTGACCATGCTAGCCAAATAAATGTTTACCTGAGACAAAAAAAAAAAAGAAATCTTTACACGGTTTTTTTTTTTTTTTTTTAATCAAGGCTTAAACCATAATTTTTTTGAATTAGATTTTCTGGTGGCTGGCCAACCCCTCCACCTGCTGTCTTTTAAAATCGCATCTGTAGAAGTCTTTTTATTGACTTTTTTCTTTTGTCAGATCATGCTTCCTTCCGTTACAGAGGGATAACATTCTTGTCACTTGTCACACTGCAGGTCAAATTCTTTCTATCAGCATCACTCAGACACATTTCACCCACTCACATCCATTCGGACCGCCTGAACTGACGGAACTGTCCATCAGTATTAGCAGAAGGATATAACTTATCTTTGCAGCCGGAATTTTTTTTTTTACATTCAAAACTGCTCCTCTGCATTGATAACTGAGGAATAGTTACTACAATACCTTTGGTCTTTGTATAAACTCTAGAATAAATAACCTAATATGGTAGCCAGTCAATTATGTTCAAAATCGCTTGATGTGAGAGTGCACCTTTTCAAGTTTATTGTAATGCTATTTTGTAATTGTGGTGCTATCATTAAATGGCATAGTGGAATTGTTTGTTATACATATTCTAATGATACACTCACACTGGGCAAGCCATACAGCGCTCTCGCACGGTGATTCTCAACTGGTCGGTTATGGCCCAAAAGTGGGTCAGAGACAAGACCATATTGGCCTGAATATAAGACGACCCTGATTATAAGACGACCCCCTTTTTTTCAAGACTCAAGTTTGAAAAAAAACTTTTTGAACACCAAATTTGATTTTTAGACAGAAAATTATTACATCTGAAACAAATGATTATAACAATATATTCGAGAGAAAAAGCATGTTATTTTGCCTCATTCAAATCATGCAAAAACTGTCTATCACATCTTAATATCTGAACATTTAAATATGTAAACTAAAGTGCAATCACATTTGTAAATGAATGGGTTCTGGTTTTTGAAATGTAAATAAATACTGTGATAAAACAACAAAATTGCAATAACTGCATTAACCATAATAGTGAAGTCTAACTGTAACTGTAGTCTTGAAACAAATCTGAATAAGGAAAAACATTGCAATAAAATAACGCAAACAGCTATCGCTATTGTTGGGGAGCCTGAGCCATAACTCGGATGGTTATGCTCTTTTTGCCCGCGGGTGTCGGTCAGGACACAGGAGAGAAGACGTGGTTCAGTTTTGATTGCTTTACTGAATTATTGGCAAAAAAGTAACAGGCACTGTGGCTCATAGGGGCATACAGGCAAACTGGCAAAAGGGTATAGGCACACGTTTGGTCGCAAGGATGTGAGAGCAGGAGTATGTAGTGGACATGGGTGAGTCTTTGGGAGTGTGAACGTGATTGCTGCGTGTGTGATTATTGTATGAAGCGTGTGAAGGGTGTGTGGGGTGTGTAGTGTGTGTGTGTGTGTGGTGTGTGTGTGTGTGTGGGGGGGGGGGGGGGGGGGGTTCTGCAACAGACAGAAATACAGCTCGTAAGTCAACGCTCAACTTCTGACGTCACACGACACTAGTAGACGGCACACATTACATAACTAACTGCGCGTAACGGTTCCGCTATACTAAATAACCATAAATGAAATACTCTCGGCAACACACCAAACATAAGTCATCGAGACAACAAAATACATTTGCTGGCGACCGTTAGTCGCCGTGCCGCTGCGTAACAGCTACTCGTACGATGCTAGGCAAACTTAAAGGAGGGCGCCGAAGCTATCAATCAAACAGCGCACTCAAGGAACAAACCGCGATCAGACAAACAGCACAACGGTAGACAGTAGTAACAATGAAATGTATATACTCACTTTGCAGTAATAGGAAAATGCAGGCGCTAAGTTGACAAATGTTTAGAACTACTGCTCTAGTACATTTCACAACTTGATTGTTAGGAAATGGGTGTGAGGCTTGTTTCGCTTCACATAAATGGCCCGCACCTTACTCAAGCACAGCATTCTTCCCTGGACCCAGTATAGTAGCAAGTAAAGGACTTGGTAGAGTTGCTTCTGTGCAAGGACGTGCTCATGTATGCAATGTTTATAAATAATCACCACCAGTTATTAAGACAAATCTAAATGATTTGACAAACAACAATAACCATCCATCTTGAGATAGCTTTTCAAATTCCAATTCCCATTTGTGTTTGCCTTGCCTGACACACACACAAACTGAATGGGCCAGAGTTCAATATATTCCCAGAGTAATTTGACTGTACCTCTGGATATCACTTTTGGAAACATTGGAGTGGCGTCATGAGACAAGGCACAGTGGGTCATCTGCAGAGACCAGAATTTTTATCTGTCAGAAGGTTGGGTCACACTAAATATTGCATTGTCAGTGAATGCAATTCTGGAATTGCTTGTTGAGAAAAAGAAGTTGAAGGGCCAACTAATCTCGGTCAAAGTATGCTAGTGTTGACAGACGAGCAGTAGATGTGATGAATGGCTTTCCAGAATAGTGTCAATGAGATCATACAAACAGTATCTCTGTTTCATGTCTATCTCTGCCTATGACGTTGATATATAGACAGCCAGGCAGCCTTGTGCTACTGTAGCAAAATCCTAAAGCAATGCTATACTATGGCTCTCCAATTGACTGATTTGATTGATGAATTGTTTTTCGGGGGTCTAATGGATTTATTTTTAACATAATCTATTTTTGCCCCTTTACAGATTCCATTGCCGACTGACAACGTATACTGTTTACATCAGAGTCGTTGTAGTGAACTGGAATTACCCTATTTTCCGGACAATAAGTCGAGCCGGAGTCTAAGTCGCACAGCCATTAAATGTATAATAAAAAAAGAAAAAGACATATATAAGTCGCACCGGAGTATAAGTCACATTTTTGGGGGAAATTTATTTGATAAAATCCAACACCAAGAACAGACATGTCATCTTGAAAGGCAATTTAAAACAGAATAGGCAACAACAGGCTGAAGGTACGGTATGCTAACGTTGCATAAACACATAAACAAGAAACTAAGAACATCCCTGACGTAAGAGCTATTCAAATAACTATAGCATAAATAACATGCTAACAAGTTTATCAAACAATTCGTAACACTCCAAATCATTAAATTCAACAAAATTGTTATCCTCTGTGCCACTTATAAACAGCTCCGCTAACCCCGGAAGTAGAAGACGCGGCGCTTCCTCTTCTATGTCGCTTACGTCAGACTCATCGTCAGTTGCGGTTCCAATTATTCCACAGGCCTAGAGCGCCCTCTTGCGAGTTTGTGTGAAAATAACATGTGAAATTATATAATGTGTTAATAATTTCACACATAAATCAACCCTGAGTATGAGTCACACCCCCGGCCAAACTATGAAAAAAACTGTGATTTATAATCTGGAAAATACGGTAATTAATCACTGACATTTGCTTCAATGGAGAAAGATGACCTGAGCTAGTGTTTTGAGTCACTAAATGCAGACCTGGGCAAATTACGGCCCGCGGGCCACATCCGGCCCTTTGTGCGTCCCTGTCCGGCCCGCATGAGGCCAATCGTAAATTATATTTGATTACTACTTAATTTAAAAAAATAATAAAAAATGCTGTCGTGCGTGCAATACAACTGTTTTGCTTTTATTTTGAAAGACGTCGCACTTCCGTCTAGCGTACGTGTATGTGAGCTGTGCGTGAAGGTGAACAGTGCGAAGTAATGCTGCCCGAGAAATGTGTGCTGACCCTCAGAAAAGAAAAGTTGACAAGGAGCGCCGTGTTTTCAACAAGACATGGACTGCCAAGTATTTCTTTACAGAAATGAAAGGTAAAGCCGGGTGCCTGATTTGTGGTACACAGGTCGCTGTGTTTAAGGAATATAATTTGAGTCGCCACTACACGACCAAGCATGAGAAAAAGTACATCTGTCTGATAAACAGGGCGCATCAGAGGCTGATGCATTGCTAGCAAAACTGCAAGCCCAACAAGGACTGGTGCAGCGGCTTTGTCATTTGAGGAAAAGTTAAAGAAGTTATGAATAAATTGTACTGATTAATGATTGTTTTTTTATTTGACCTATACACCACAATTTCACATAGCTTAATATAAATATAAATATAATAATTGTATTCTTCTAATTACCAGTACCAACTATTTAAAATAAATAATTTTGTGCATTTTACAATGGAAGAAAATTGAGCCCTCTGACACAGCTCAGGTTTTTCATGTGGCCCCTTGTAAAAATCAATTGCCCACCCCTGCACTAAATGAATGAAATCTCATGGCACCACTGTATAATCAGTACTACTGCTTATCCAAATGTATTACAAATTTCACCAGGATTTATTAGTGTGAAATCATAATGTATGGCTTCTTATCCAACTACCGTATTTTTGGGAGTATGAGTCGCGTTTTTTTTTCATAGTTTGGGTGGGGGTGCGACTTATACTCAGGAGCGACTAATATGTGAAATTATTCACAAATTTTAACAATTCAAAAATCCGCAATGTAGTGAAACTGCGAAAAACAAACCGTGATGTAGCGCGGGATTACTCGCTAATTTGAACTGCAACTGACGACGTCAGCGGCGCAGCGCACACGTGGCGCTGTTTACATAAAGGACGAAGAATTCGATCGATGGATTTAATGATTTGGAGTGACACAGGTGGTTTGATAAAATTGTTGTTTATATTATAGCTATTTGATATATAGTTCATATATCGTTATATGGGCCTGTGGAATAATTTGAACCGCAACTGACGACGAGTCCGACGTCAGCGGCGCGGCGCACTCACGGCGTTGTTTACATAAAGGACGAAGAATTCGATCGATGGATTTAATGATTTGGAGTGACACAGATGGTTTGATAATATTGTTGTTTATATAATAGTTATTTGATATATAGTTTAGAAATCGTTATATGGGCCTGTGGAATAATTTGAACTGCAACTGACGACGAGTCCGACGTCAGCGGCGCACACGCGGCATTGTTGACATAAAGGTCGAAGAATTCGATCGATAGATTTAATGATTTGGAGATGGTTTGATAAAAGTGTTATTTATGTTATAGTTATTTGGATAACAGTTAAGTTACGTCAGGCCCGTTCTCAGCTCCTCATTTGTGTTTATGTCACGTTAGCATACCGTATTGTTTAGCCTGTTGTTGCTGGATCATGTCTGTCTTGGTGTTGGATTTTGTCAAATAAATTTCCCCCAAAATGCAACTTAAATTCCGGTGTTATTTTCCTCTTTATTGTGCATTTTATGGCTGATGCGACTTGTACTCCGGAGCAGCATGACATAAATTTCCCATAGCTGAATAACACAGGCTAAAATACCTCTTTATCACCAAGTGCCCCGTCTGGGAGGGTTTTCAATGTTGGGGTGACGTTGTAACATGTACCAGGGCATGCCTAAAGCTTCATGTGGTAGACAGGCTTCTTTTTCTTGCCAACAAAAATATCTATTAAATCTAGTAACGTACTTGGCATGTACCTGAAGCACTTTGTTCATATTTTTAGGGAAAAAGGTTAATTTT
Organism: Syngnathus scovelli; assembly: GCF_024217435.2. NCBI lineage: Eukaryota > Metazoa > Chordata > Actinopteri > Syngnathiformes > Syngnathidae > Syngnathus > Syngnathus scovelli. Next base: position 4,665,262 of record NC_090859.1, read on the forward strand.
GTTGAAGCAGCTACTGGTTTGTTACCTTATGTGTGTTGTGTTGAGTGACAGTTTGGTTGTTATATATAAATGCCAAAGGGAATATTTTTTGTTAATTTAGCGATGGTAAATGGCTGAATATTTAAAATAATTTATTACAATGCATTAATAGGGTTTGCCACGATCACCAAGTTTTGAATATGCATTTTACAGAAGGAAAAAACATCAATTACAATCGTAAATCTGAATTGTTTTTTTAAGGCTGTATCATCTAGCTCTATGCACATCTATGTTGAAGGTTCAATAGTCAATAAAATTTGGTAGTAAACTACCTTAGCATCTATTTCAAAGTGAGCACACTATGTTTTTTTTGTCTAGTCATATCAAAATAGGCATAATGTTTGAAAATTACAAATGCCTTATCAGCAGCTACCACTTAAGGGATTTTATTAAGCAAATGTGCATTGTAAATACAAGTATTTCATTAAATGAAATAATAAAAAAGCTTTCAATGTTAAAGTGGCACTAACTATGAGAAGTCATTATTGAACGCGCCTAAACCAAACTGCTTTCATTGTTGATTTTTTTTTTTTTTTTTATGCAGCTGTGTTTACCCTTCTGAGATGTTGATCTTTTTACAGGAACCTCGTTTGTCACACATAAAACAGAGTTTGACTTTTATTTTCTTACAAATTCTCCACTGTGAAGTGTCGCATCTAAAAAGAGGTGAGGGAATTCATGGTAGGGGAATTTTGTTATGATTTATTTTTGGACAATGTGGATGAAGCTAAATATCCAGTGCCCTGGAATATAATGACAGTTCACGACCACTGAGTAAACAGAAGGCCAGAATCGCGCTATAAAAAGAAAGAAATTAAGGAATATGTTTTGGTGGAGTGAACAGTTTGAATTTCATTAATAAAAAAAAGGCACATAAATGTTCATGTTTCCAATGACCAGTTTTATTATACTTAGTATTTGTGTTATTGTAAATGATTTAGTGTTATTGTTTTGCTGAATATTGTGTCTTCAATTTAGTGTCATCTTTTCATGTCTCCTGTATTGGATAACAGAAAGAAATTAGAGGTTTAACTAACTCCATTTGTTGTTCATGTTGCTGTCTACACTCGAATTATCTTGGATTTAAAGTGCTTAAACAAAAATATACATCTAGTTAGAGCCTATATGCCAGCTGACTTTGGGTAAGAGGCAGGTTAAACCTGGGACTAGGCGGCAGTCAATCGCCGATGTAATAATTGCTGAAAATATCAATCGATTGTTAAGATCACGTCTGGAAGAAACTGACACAAGACGGAGTACACAATTGCAACCAGCAGAGGTGCTGTTGATTCAGACTCAACTCATTTGTGGTCTGAAGAACAAGATGATGTCAGTAATGGAAAGTTGAGCAACAGCCATAAAGAACTCCTCTATGGCACAATTATTCCTGTCAGCAATAATCTGCTCAATACCACAATACCACAGTTCAGAACATTCAGTTTATCTCAGAAAAAAAAAAATCTACATAAATTAAAACTCAATTGATTGTCACTTTTTCCTTTAGTCAACCCAGGAAATGTCAAATGCTTGTCCCCCAATTGATAGAAATGTTTCTTTTATTTTCAGCGATTATGTGAATAGCCATGGGGCATCCACTACAAAATTTCCTTTGGAAAATATCAGCTCTACACTGAAGAGTAGACCAAACAAAACACTAATAAGACATTTTTCAAAAATCAACATCTTTCATAACAACTAACTATTGATACTTTTCTGAGTTCATTATGCATCTAACGCAAACTCAGGAATTTGCTCATGTCTTAAGAAATAATTTCTTGTGCGTAAGGAGTGGCAGCACGTCCTGACCAAATATGGCTGAGTGAAAACACTACAAGCCAATCTGTGCAGCACGCTGGAATGAAAAGCTATTCTCCTTAACTGGTGTGAATGTGGACCATGACACTACACACTGACAGGAGCCTAAAGTTACTCCCTCCCTCTCTTTAGGCTGAATTTGTTTATCTGGTGGCTCAGGACTGCTTACTTGACCGACTTTGAAAGAGGGACACTCAAATTTGCCGGCTGGAATATTCAGCTCATTTTTGATTAAATACTTGACCTTAATACTACACTATTATAAGAGCTCGGCAGATTGTCTTTGAGGCATCACAAATACTTGATATCAGTCGCATAACTACAACAATTAATCTTTAATCTATAGCAGGTATGGGCAAACTACGGCCCGCGGGCCACATCCGGCCCACGGGACCGTTTAATCCGGCCCGCCAACCCTAAATAAATTGTATTATTAAACATTTTTTTTTCGGTCATTTTGCCTGCAATGACTGCGTTTCCCCGGGAGATGGGGAACCACTCGCCTGCGCATTTACTACCGGAAGTCGTGTCAGAAAGCTCGGTGCACACTCACAAGTGCGTGTACGTACTCAGTAGTACGGAAATGGCGCACTCGCGCTCTATTTGTATCAGTGCCGAATTTAGAGCGTGGGCTGTGACGACAGCATTCTTGTAATTTGCGCGCCGAGTTTTCGGATACAGTTTTACGCTAAAGCCACCCACAAACCTTCCCCTGGAATCCTTCCATTAAAATGAGTCGCCCAAGGAAAAGCAAGGTGGACACTGAGTGCCGAGTGTTTAAAAAGAGTGGCCAATTTGGCTCGACGTACGCAACGTGACGTTCAGCCACATGAACATCAACATCAATCCGTCACAGATCTAGGTAAACGGACCAACACCTCGGATGTCTCCTAAGAATTGCCACAACAAATTTTACTCCAGACTATGACACACTAGCAAAAAAAGGGAGACCAACAACACTGTTCCCACTGAAAATGAAGGGGAGGCTTTCAAGTTTGTTGTAAAAAAATGCATTTTGAATATGATCTGTACAAATAGCAGGGATTGAAACTAGCGACCATTCTCATTTTAAAACAATGCAGGATGCTCAAGGACATTGATGCACCACCTGTTTGTGACTAATCTTAACCTGTAAAGTTCTTAAGGCTTACTTTAAGGAAGTGTTTCCCTTTTCCTCACCTCTGTTACCAGGTGTTTGTGAGTTAAAACTCTGCTCTGATTTTCAGATACCCCTCACCGTGTTGCCGTTTTGATTACTTTATTTGGATGTATGCTTTCACCGATTCTTCAAGATGATATATTTGGTCAGAATGTTTGCCGTTTGATGTGATCTCATAAAATAAACATACATCTTTCATAAATCTGACCTGCAGGCACTGAAGTGATGGAGACTGTTATTCATAATAACAGTGTCGTATTTTATGAGAATCACTGATAGCAGTTTTTTTAGGGATGTTTTTTTTTTTTTAATGCTGTTAATAAATGCATTTGTTTTCAAAAAACTTTTTGGGAATATCCATGCTTTACTACCTACTAAAGGCCAAAACCTTTTATGCAATGACCTTTACGTTTACGTTTATATTACTTCACACAAACACTACATCCATCTGCTCCTGGTTCGGCCCCCCAGTCAAAATTTAGAACCCAATTCGGCCCGCAAGTCAAAAAGTTTGCCCACCCCTGATCTATAGACTACATTCTTTACCTCTCCCAGGCAGAATACTAATGTATTTTATGCACACTCAAAAAGATAGGAAGTTGAATGTACTACAAGTTTCATAGCAACTTGATGTAAAATTACCACCCCGGACCACAATGACCTCAATGTGAAGACATGTATTTTGAGTTGGTTATTTGTGCTCAGGCATATTTCTTGTCTAACAACAATGCGACTCTATGGTTAAAAGTGACATTTTTGTCTGACATTTAAAGGGGACACAAGTGAGATACACACTTGAATATACATAGAAGAGGTTAACCCTAACGTGACAAGCCAAAAGTCACAACAACACTAGACTTGTTTTGCTTTTCATGGCTGATGGCTTTGGCAGCAAAGTCTGCTGACAGGACAAAAGATATATGCATGTCACTTCCTTTACGCATCTGAAAATTGTCCACGACAATGTTCAGAATAATCTCAACACATCAATAACAATCTTTCTGTCGTTATTCTATGGGGGATTCCACACACCCAAAGACGGCTTCTGTTCTTTATTTTGGATAAGGTAGAAAAGCTGAGCTTTACAGGAATAGGCAGAGCCTGGTAGCAGATGAACAGTAGCAATAAATAAAAGCAGTCTTCAATTTCGGCAAGCCTCAACTGAATAAAAACAAAAAACAAACAATGACTACTCTGTACTTTGCACAAGGAAGCTTCGAATGCGATAATCTCATTTAGAATCTCACTTTCAAGCCATGCTGGTTTGTTGTGAATGTCATTAAAACAGCAGCTACAGAATGATATCATGCATGCAGCAGTGCATGCACAAGAGAGCGTGCACAACAATATTTTTTACAAGAGGTTATTGATCAACTACCACTTGTCTTAGCATGCAGAGTGCATGCACAAGAGAGTGTGCAGAACATTCTTTTTTACAAGAGGTTATTCATCAACTATCTCTTGGCCTCATCTCTTTGCTGCAAACAGATACATTGTTAGTGGTACAGGTCTCCTGATGTGTGGATTTAAGTCTGCTCATCAGGTAGTATTAACAAGTGATTGGGCAAATAATTAATATTTGAGACTAGTCACAATTGAATATTTTTAAAATTTAATATTCTATCACCCACTCCATTGATTAATTGAATGATTGCATACAATTTAATTTGTGCTAAAGTGTGTTAAAAACAATTCCTCATTTACTCTTTATTAATTTATTATTATTTTGTTTATTTTGTACTATTCTGTGATAAAAAAAAAAAGTAAACAAAAAGGTCTGCTTTTATCAAGAGCTAGAGAAATCCAAGAATTATAACTCTGAAGGGCCTGATATCAGAATATTAGGTGAATCTTGGTTAAAAAATGGCTCTAAACTACCCATCCATCCATCTTCTGTACCGCTTGTCCCCACGGGGGTCGCAGGCGTGCTGAAGCCTATCCCAGGAGTCATCGGGCAAGACTTGATTGATAAAATATGAGACGATTAGTAATCAAATTATTGATGATCAATCTATTAATTCAGACACCTTTAATAGACTTGCATGTTTTGAAAGCGACTATGGAACTGATATCATCCAGTCGAGTGGGAGAAATGCCAAGCATTACGACAGGAACTAGACCGTGTCAGCCAAAAACTCCAGCTAAAAAGCAGTTAACCATGAAAGGGGCATGATAGACCGCAATCACTGAAGTATGGATATCGCTAAAGACCAAGCATTCCTACATACAGTGGAAGAAGCTGGCATTATTCACTTATTGATAAGGCTAAAACGCTTTAAAGTTGACTTTAAAACAATACAAAGTTTGCACATTTTTATAAATGTAATTCAATGTATTTTCGCCAGAAGTATTTTAAGGTAGGCATCTTGTATTTTAATTCTGAAAGAGAACATTTTATTTATGTTATGTGCTTGATCAAACAAAAGCAAAAGTTCTTTAGAGTTTATTTTTAAAAAATCCTATACAGTAATCCCTCGTTTATCGCGGATAATTGGTTCCAAGACCACCCGCGATATGTGAAAATCCGCGAAGTAGTGTCAGCCTCTCATTTTTAACATACATACATTTTTTTGTGTATCAATAAGTGTATATTAAACCATATAAGTGAATTATGTTATCATGAGAACATTAAACAATAGCTTCAAATATGTAAATATGTACTATATTAATACGTAGTATAAACGACAGAAAATAATGTATAAATAATATAAATATGATACGTGCGTGTGCGTGTGTGTGTGTGTGTGTGTGTGTGTGTGTAGCTAAAGTATACATAATGTATTATTATAACAACTTTTTTATAACAAAGTACAAGTGTACATACTGTAAATGTGTTTTTTAGAACTCTTATTATAAAAAATGTATAACAAGGTACAATACTGTAAATATATTTTTAGAACTCTTATTATTATTATTACAACTTTTACAAAAAGGTACTACGCCTATTTTTTTACTCAGATGCTAGTCATGCACACGTTTCTTGAGTATGCTATTTTTTAGACAGTGTACAGTTGTTTTTTGTATCGTCCTACACATGGCATCTACCGTAATTTCCGGACTATAAGTCGCGCTTTTTTTCATAGTTTGGGTGGGGGGGCGACTTATACTCAGGAGCGACTTATATATGTTTTATTTCACAAATTTTTACTTGAGCATTAAGTCCACTTACTTACAAGTATAGTTGACCACTTCCCATGTTATTTTTAGTATAGTTGATCACTTCACATGCTTTTATATCTTTATCTTGAACATATTCAAAACATAAAAAATAGAGAAAACATCAAATAAAGCAATTAACACTTTAAAGCACCATATCCAAGTCCACTGTCTGCTGTATGTACACTTGCTCTATTTTTGCTCCTTATATTTATTATTATTATTTATTATTATTTGGCCCATTCTCAGCTCTTTGTTTGTGTTTGTCACGTTAGCATACCTATCGTTTAGCCTGTTGTTGCTATTTAATGAATTGGAGTGACACCGATGGTTTTATAAACATGTTATTCATGTAATAGTTGTCCTTAATCACTCTATATGTTACGTCAGGCCCGTTCTCAGCTCTTTGTTTGTATTTGTCACGTTAGCACCTATCGTTTAGCCTGTTGTTGCTATTGTTTAGCCTGTTGTTGCTCGTTCATGACTGTTTTTGGTGTGGGATTTTGTCGAATAAATTGCCCCCCAAAGTGCGACTTATACTCCGGAGCGACTTATATATGTTTTTTTCACTTTTTGGGGCATTTTATGGCTGGTGCGACTTATACTCCGGAGCGACTTATAGTCCGGAAAATACGGTAATCATAATGGAGGTGAAAAAAGGAAGCATTAACATTGTGGCTCATGAATGAGACCAGATCCACGACCCTCAGCAAAACAAGGTCAGTTTGGAAAAACAATAATTTTGTTCTGTACTGGGTATTCTTGGGTTACGGGGGGAAAAAAGCACTTCAATTTCAATGCTACTGACAATCCACTCTACTGGACTAACTCTTTCGTTCCCCAATTCCCCAAATTAAGATTTTACTGTACCTGTAAACTACATCGTCTTCAAAAATCCAATAGTTTAAAGTAAATGCCCACACAGACAAATTGCAAAGAGATGCAAAATGATCCCTTTTACCACTCTGCTTGTTCCATACTTGCAAGAAGCAAGTTGCAACAAGCCCCTCTACTTTGAGGAACCTCCACCAAGCCACTGTACAGTACACGTAGGCAGACATGGTTTGGAAAAACATTGTTATGCTTACAAGATAAAAACTGGAATTTCACCCAAAAAAAGTGTGAAAAGGGTAGATCACACATCAGTAATCCTATAAAATTGTGCACGTAAACAAAGTCAGTCTTACCACAGACTGACTATCCAAGGTGGGTTCTTCCTATCCACTACCCTGCAAAACAGCCAACACTACTTGTGCCGACAAGTCAGATAATGTGCATGTTATTGATATGGTTATTTTAGGCCACGAATGAAAGAGGTGTAGGCCACGAATGAAAGAGGTGAAGTGTTTTAGTTTGAGATTTAAAATGGTCGTAAAATATTCTAATTCAAATGACGATGTAAACTAAATAGTGTTAATGCTTGCTTTGCTGTTCAATGAGGAATCAAACTAGATGCATGTTCATCCATAAAACGCTCTTCAGCGTACAGAAGCCTGTCGGCAAACAGATCAGAGCAAACTGGGTGAGCTGCAGCCTAAATTCTTTTTGAGAATAACCACCTCAATGCTGATGTTATTTATTACTGTGATAAGTGGAATTATGATATTGATACAGTAAATAAATAATGAAGAGAACACCAAAGTGTGTTTATGCAACATGCCCATACAAGGTTTTGACTAACCTGCCTATTAGCCCCAATGACAATGAATTCCTGATCAAAGTAGAGATTTATGAACGCAAATTCCTCCACAGTTGTCACACCCTCTCAACATAGCCGTGCTAGAATTGACACCCAGAGGCTATAAGCTTTGTCCTGTCTAAAGCACAACGCGCCCTAGGCTCAGTTTATTTCAACCCAAATGAAATAATGCTAGCTGGTCATTTACTCCCGGTTCTCCAAACACCCCAACACAAGGTCTCAAAAGGGGAGAAAACGAGGTGGAAATACGGAAATGTTCACAACAACATGAGTTCCCACAACACACACATGAGAAGATACACTCGTCATCCCAATACTACTACAATTGAATACGTCTTAGCTTTCTCTATATAAGTATGCACACGTCATAACTCGTTGGTCTCTTCAGCTTACGAGTACAGCCGTCCTGCTACGTATGAGAACGAAGAGGAAAGGCGCAGTTAGCTTCCACTAGCCATCCATGAGAACTGCACGCCGCTGCGTAGAAGTGGAAACTATTTAGGAATTAAAGATATGTCCACACGATTAAATTTTGACTGCAACAAATACGAATGATAAACAAATCAGCGTCACTAACTTTTTATTTCGTTTCCACGCCGAGTCTCTGGTGACGTCAAGGACTTGCAAGAACGGTGGAAACTTTTCAAAGTTAAAAACATAAATCCTACCTGAGCGCGCTGTTAACAGTGCCACCGACAGGTCCCTTGGAATTTCAATGAAACAATTTTCTGGTGACTTCAATTAATCCAAGAAACAGAGCAAGTTTGAGCAGGGAGAATGGGCAGTTGGCGACCTTTTTTTCTAACTTCCCCTCCCTATCCGCTCAGGGTAGTTGTGGCTGCAAACTCCTCCCTGGATGCATACTGCATGACTGCATTGGGACGGGTGGGTTTCTCATCAGATCAGCAGGCCGGATCTAAAGATAATCTGTGACTGTCAAACAAAATAAATGTAATACTACGTTAGTGATAGCGATTCTGTTTTGCAATATCAAAACAAATCATCTAAGATTATATGGAACGTTCAAAGTGCTGCACGAGGTTCATTACTTTTGTGCCATCTCGTGGTATGTAGGGGAAGTGCTCAGATAACATCTGAAATGACAAGGTCGTTCCAAAAACGGCAATTTAGACACCAACATTTTTTAAATACAATAACTTTTTTTGCTACGTTGTCAAGGAAAATAGCTAAACTATAATCTAATTTGAGATAGTAAGGCACCTAAAATAAATTAAAAATACAGATGCATAAATTCTTTCCAAATAGTAATTTACATGAGAAAAAATGTGACCTCGCTTTTTCAACCTCTTGATTTAGAAAAATCTGTGACTAATTTGGGGACCCAAAGAGGACGCTGAGCTGTTCGGTGCGTATTGCTTTATGACTATGTAAACAGACTGCCAACTATGGATCCATTCTTGTATCGCCCCCCCCCCCCCCCCCCCAAAAAAAAATACCTTGTTTCATTTTTACTGATATACTACCATATTTTTTATTGTATTATTACATAGTGATAAAGGACTTACATGTTATTACTATCTGTTACACCACCCGGTGTGGAGTTTGCATGTTCTCCCCGGGCCTGCGTGGGTTTTCTCCGGGCACTCCGGTTTCCTCCCACATCCCAAAGACATGCTTAGTAGGCCGATTGAAGACTCCAAATTGTCTGTGAGTGCGAGTGTGAATGGTTGTTTGTCTCTGTGTGCCCTGCGATTGGCTGGCAACCGATTCAGGGTGTCCCCCGCCTACTGCCCGATGACGGCTGGGATAGGCTCCAGCACACCCGCGACCCCCGTGGGGACTAAGCGGTTCAGAAAATGGATGGATGGATTACTGTGTATAGCTCCTGACATTTACCATAAAAGAAATTACCATACAAAAGTCACTCCTTTGAAGTCCCTTTAGCAGATATTCATCTGTGTCACGCACCAGTGTCGTCCAGCCACGCCACCTTGTCACCAGGATCGCTGTCACCTGTCGCGGGCTGATTGGGAGCGCTATATTAGCGCGGCCAGCGCGACAATGCTTGTCGTCTTGTCTCGTGATGTCTCCGTGCACACCGGTCCCTTCCACAGTTGCTCTCCTTGGAGATCACCCGTCCGCCATGTCCAGTCCTCGCCAGTGTGAAGTCCAGCCGCCAGCTCCTTCCCCTGGCTTGCCATCCGGCTATCCAGCCCCGACGAGCGCAGCCTCGCCCAATCGCCGCTTCAGCCCTCCAGCGTTCCCATCTCCCTCCACAATAAAGACTGCTTCAGTTTGCATTTGGCTGTACCGTCCGATCTCTCACAGTCTGAGTTTTAAAGGGCTAGAGACACCGGTATATGTATAAATCGGTTTTGGTTAGCTTATGGGCTTATAAATATAAATTGACGCTCGAAACAACGAAAAGGAAGCTGTTGCTCTGAAAAAGATCATTTAAATTTGCCGCACAGACGAGTTTGACTGCACTGAGCCGCCAGCCGGAAGTGACGTCTCATGACGTCTCAAGTTGTACGCGTTTAGCTTCAGTGAATGTAAACAAAAAGAGAAGAGGGGCCAGCGCGGAGACGTCGGGCCAGGTTTGCGGCCAACCCAGCTCGCCTAGCCGTGCCTTCCATTATCCTGGCGTACATTCGTTCGCGGGACGACAAGATGGGTTGAGTTCGCCTGATAGGATCCACGAACCAGACAGTGCGTGCCTGCTGTGTGCTCGTGTTCACAGTGGCCTGGTTGACTGTCATCTTTCTCCAGGGTCCGCCCTGCTGTGCATCGGGAGCGGCTAGCGTCCTATCACTCTTATTGTTCATCTTCTTGTTTTATTTGTCCTGTGTTGTTTACTTGTATGTGCGTTGTGAACTCTGTCTTATCTTTCCAGACTCTGCTGTGCATCGGGAGAGGCTAGCGTGCTATCACTCTTATTGTTCTTCATCTTGTTTTATTTTTCCTGTGTTGTTTACTTGTATGTGCGTTGTGAACGCTGTCTTGTCACCCTGGGATAGTGAGACACGTAATTTCGATCTCTTTGTATGTCTTGACATGCGGAGGAATTGACAATAAAGGAGACGTTGAGACTTTGACTTTGAAAAGCATGTCGAAGCGTGACGGGAGGGGAATTCAGAAAACGTGCTCAGCTCGTCGAAAAAATGCGATTTAAGAAATAAAATTAAAAATGCGCCTAAAACCTAAACCAAACGCTGCAGATGTTCATTTCTTCATTCGCAGTGGTCAACTCGGCACTCTACTCTTTTTACTATGCCAACCTAACCACAGTGACGGGAGAGGCACAATTCAGAAAACGTGCTCAGCTCGTCGAGAAAACGCGATTTAAGCAATAAAATTAAAAATGCTTATCAAACCTAAACCAAACGTTGCAGGTGGTCATGTGTTCATGTGCCGAGATCAACTCGGCACTCTAAAGCCCCCAAGAGCACTTTTTACTATGCCAACCTAACCAGAGTGACGGGAGGGGCACAATTAAGAAAATGTGCTCAGCTCAGCCCAAGTGAACTGCTAGATTCATCATATTCTGTGTCAAAAGAGGTTTCTGAATCGGATAAAATGGTGCTAATATTGCTGCTAGAAACGGAGCTGTCGCTATCATCTGCCATGTTGTTTGGGTTTGTTGACATCCAGATGTACAACTTGTGACGTCACAGTAATGGCGCCGCCAGTTTGGCTTCGTGCGGGACCCGATCGATAAACTGGCATTTCATTTCAGCTTTATTCTTAGTAATCGGTGTCCATTTTTAATTTCCAATGCGGCAAATGTGTTCACTTTATACATTCTATCAAATTCTGTTCTAATTGAAAAAAAAAAAAGGGATGTCTCTAGCCCTTTAATGAAACACCCAACACATGTTGATTTTGGTGTTGCTATGCCACAGGGTATTGATTTGGGAAATTATTTGATTTTTTCATGCACCTTAAGTGTACACTTACCCCTTGTGGGGAAACACTGCTCTCGAGTATACCTGTGAATTGTATTACCAGTTAATTTACAGTAAATAATACTGATCCCAAATTATGTAGCATATTCAGTTGCATGCATTGGACTTGGAAAAATAGAGAGGAAAAAACATTCAAAGTACAGTACTTAACAATAAGTCTAGTGTAATGAGACCAATTGAAGTGAAGAGATTAACAGCAAACGGTGAATACAGTATTAATTTATTTTTATTTGCTTAAGATTTACAGGAATATGAATAAAAATAAATCTCAGATGACATCCACTCGCTCCTATCTACAATGCATACAAATTTTACAGCTTTTACTGTACAATACTGTCAAATTTTAAGATCGTGTGACCTCTTAGGCAAGCCTCATTACTACATTACAGTCACACTCGCAAAACATAGCCACACTGCATTTGTGATGTTAGCGTGTGTGGAGAGGCACAAACTGACTTTACAACTGAGAATTTTTGTAAATACAGTAAGGAGACAAATTGTGTTTACATTTGATACATAATTGAAATAAGGCTTCTTACTTTCAACAACCGTCTAATTTGCCAAACCCCCATTAATTTTCAAGACTTGTGTTTGCCATGGTTTATACCTGAATCATATTTATTTATGCCAATGCTGGATATTTTAATCAAGATTTAACAGGAATAAAATAACCAGAGCGACACAGATGAAAAAAGAACTTCAAATGACTTATGAAAAAGACGTATACTGAAATGATGGCCACTGCAAGTTGAAAAAGCAATTATTTAGGTTGAGCTTCCTGTCAACAAACATGACAAGAGAAGCACAAACACACTGAAACACAACTAATGCAAAACGACATTGACTCAAAACAATTTAGTCTTTTTCTGGTTTCAATTATAATTAGCAGGTACTTGCTAACTCCTGTAGAGCGGCATGGCAGAAGACTAAAGATTCAGTTCACAGTGTGAAGTAATAGCTAATAATTATTTTATAATTATATAATACAATGATTATCGTTTATCTTTTAATATGTTATAATAAATAATAAAAAATAAGATGAATTAATTAAAGATGGTAGATGATGATTATCCTAAATGACTATCAAATAAGCTATCAAATTAGTGTTTCCGTAAGAGTGCAATGTCATGTTATATCTATAACCCAATGAGTGCAGGCTATAATTAAACTGAAATTGCAAAAATATATATGTAAATATTAATGTAGGTACAATTGAAAACATATGCATAAAAAGGTGTGATTAGGGATGGCTGCTGTTGAGCCAATATGACGAATGCCACACATGCACATGTGTGTAAAAACCTCATTTTAAAATACTCTGGTACGTGATGCTAGTCATAACAGTTTGTGCGCCCAAATAAAAAGATCTAAAAATGTAATGCATTAAATTAAGTTTTCCTAACAATCTTTGATGTTGTGAAATACATGGTCCACTTTGAAAAGGTGTGTCGACTAGGTAAGAATGGGCAAGTCACAGGCAGTTCAGCAGTTGTGAACGCTGTTCACGAGCTGTGCTGCAAGACCAATGACCCATTGGCCTTTTGAACGCTTAGTATTTGCACCGTCTCCAAATTACTGGACCTCGATACCTTGACGAAGAGCTGAGAGCTCTCAGTTGCTAATGCCATTGTCAGAGTTGGATGTAGCCACAGGGATGCGCGGCATCTTCTTGGCTGGACTCGGGATGTGCTAGAATGCCAGATCAAAAGCTTAGGTTTTAGTCCTAAAATGCACATTTACTATACCTTAATGCAACTGAACTGTAGTTGAAAAATGTACTGTACTTGACAAGTAAAATATTTGAATTGTGTTTAATTCAGTCATTCTTTTGCATACTCCAGCAATAGCAAACATGTAATTGAACCGTATAAATAAACTGCCTTGCATATATACCGTATTTTCCGGAATCTAAGTCGCAGTTTTTTTCATAGTTTGGCTGGGGGTCGACTTATAATCAGGAGCGACTTAAATGTGAAATTATTAACACATTATTACTCGATTATTAACACATTACTTACTAGTATAGTTGATCACTTCACATGTTCTTTTTATTGTTTCTATGTTCGATAAACGTGTTATTTATGTTGTAGTTATTTGAATAACTGTTAATGTTACATCAGGCACGTTCTCAGTTCCTTATTTGTGTTTATGTCACGTTAGCATACCGTACTGTTTAGCCTGTTGCTGCCTGTTCATGTCTGTTCTTGGTGTTGGATTTTGTCAAATAAAGTTCCCCCCCCAAAAATGCGACTTGTACTCCGGTGCGACTTGTGTTTTTGTTTTTTTCTTTATTATGCATTTTATGGCTGGTGCGACTTGTACTCCGGAGCAATTTATAGCCCAGAAAATACGGTATATATTCATGCTAGCTTTGAAGACTTGATACAGAAGTCTTGGGATAGAATCTGTACCTCAGTGGCAGTGCTGCAGCGAACACGTTCTGGCTCTGAAGGCAGGTCATTGTCCAGAGGTCTCCTGGCATATTCCCTACGGTGTTTCTCATCCACTCGTGTCAAATACCAAGTGCCTGGAAACAGATCCTCCACAGCGCCACGAGGGATGTAGCTGGCTGGTAGATTTAAAGCACGACAGAACAATAAACACACATTTGGACAAGCTGTTCCAAAACAATAAAGCAAAGCGCACCATATTCAAGTGTTACAGCACATTGCCATACAAACCATTTTGCACTACAGTGGAACCTCGATTTAACCAACTCGGAACCAAAAGGATGCCGGAATCAACGGCTAATAGGATTCAGTCCACTTAATAACAGCCCTCTGTACAGTACCTTAGTTCCAGAACTGAGTAATGTGCGTGTGCGCGTGCACGTGCGTGTGTGTGTGTGCGTGTGCAAGTCTGATATTTATTGTACAATAAATACATTTATCGACTGTGGAAAATGGAAAGAGACTTAACATATTAAATCACAATCAAAATATTGAGGGAAGAAAATCACAATTCAATTACTTTTTAAAATCGTTTGACACTTAATAAATTATGCGCCTAATGTAATTGCTTCTTGAATCTGGCCAAGGAATATTTTGGCGTGCTTTTATTTTCAGCACTGTTTATATTCAATGTTCAACATAAACACCGGAAATTTCATACCTAAGTGGTGGGTCTCTTCTCTGAGCTTCATGTTTTCAGAGAAGAAAGCAGGTGAAACCTTCTTCCTTGACTCCAACCTGACCTTGAGGTCACTCATACTACAGATAAGTTTGTCAAGAGCAGAACCTAGGGGCAGGACAAAGCCAACTTTAAAAAAAAAAAAAAAAGATTTATATTGCTCTAATTTTGTAATAAAATCACAATTGATTTTGTGTAAGACAAGTGAGAAAGTCACCAGGTGTGTGGTCCTGCGAGACCCTGAGAGAATAGAGGGTTGCAGCAAATCCTGATCCATAGGAGAAGACTCCAATCCTCTGACCTGCCATTTGTGAAGATGTGTGTCTACAATATAGAAGGGAAAGATTGTATTTACCGTAATTTCTGGACTATAAGCCGCACCAGCTAATTTTGGAGAAAATCTTGTTTTGTTCATATACAAGTCGCAGGTGTTTTCATCTTTAATTATCATTTGTAAGAGGATATGCACAGAGATTTTCTGGACTTTAAGCCGCTACTTTTGCACAAGGTTTGAACACTGCGGCTTGTAGTCCGGTGCGACGTAGCTATGGATCTTTCGTGATTTTTGTGACGTCTAATACACATACATTCGTTAGTAAAAAGGTTGTGGATCGCTGTTGTGTGGCACCGCTTTGCTGGGTGGAGGGATATGCGACCAAACACATGGCCACTGGGAAGAAGAGTGGTGTGTTAATCGGATGTCTGTCCGCCAGGCAAACAGTGCCACACAATCGACACGAACAAGAGACAGAACGAGATCAAGATGGACATTATTAGAAGAAGGAAGTTTTTATACACAAACCCTCATTATGGGGGGGAAAAAGAAATGTATATGATGCCACTTTTAAGTTAAAGGTAGTCGATTTGGCTCTTAACGAAGGCAATAGAGCTGCTGCGTTTACTGTAGAGCTTTCTTCTGGCCACTAGAGGGCTATTGTTGATGACATCTTGTGACGTCACCCTTTTCAGTATTTTTTTTCCTGGTCATTTCTCCGGAGCTTTACGTGTAGCTAGAATAGCATTGCCAAATTTACCCCTGTAAGTGGTACCCTTTTATTTATTTATGGTCGTTGCTGAGATTTATGCATGTTTGCAGAGCTCCTTCCACTCTGTCAATAAACGTTATGTTAAAAGGTATGCGTCCCCAAAGCACCATCTCTTTGCTGACAATCTTTTTTGTTTATATTATTCTCTTACAAATGATAATTAAACATTAAAACACCTGCGGCCTATGACTTGCGGCTCATATATGAACAAAACAAGATTTTCCCCTAATTTTAGCTGGTACGTCTAATAATCAGGTGCGGTTTATAGTCCAGAAATTACAGTAAATAATTTAACATAAGATTGAACAGGGGTGCTGCATTTTACAATTTTAAGAAAAGCATAATGTTAATCAACATCCAAATGCATTCAAAGTTATGACAGAAAAAGGTTGATGTGCAGGATGATGACATTTGAGTCCCCATATGATTTGTCACTTTTATTTTTAGTGTTTAATTGTTAACAGGGGTAAGATTTTTAAATGCGTGCCACTTAATGCCACAAAGTAAAAGTCACATGCACAAGGCAAGATGACTTCCACAAGCATTATGCATTGGTGCTTGAACTCAAGCCTGCATTTTCTTAGGTTACACAATACATTTCACGATGCCGTCCGGAAAACTTCTATTTTCATTGTTTCCTTTGGGAGAAGACCACTTCAGTGGTCAAATCCTGGAACAGATTTTTTTTTCTCTCCAGACATTCCACTAGAATAACATAATTCAAAGTGTAGGGCCAATAGTTTTGATACACAGCTCATCAGTTAAATACAAACTAGTATCCCCCCCAATGAGGACAATGTCTAATCATTTCTCACTAAAACAAATGCTGCTTGTTGATGTGTGGCAATCCCAGTACTTACAGTATTTTCTGCACTACAAGGCACACCTTCATTGATTATTTTTTCATTTCATAAATGTTTTCATATATAGGGCGCACCAGATTAAAAGGGACATTAGAAGCTACTGCATCAAACTGGGGTTGACTAGGGTTGCGGTATGCATCCACAAGATAGAGCTGTGTAAAGGGAATGTCACCCCAGTCAATGAGGTAAAAAACCTCCAACTCCCATTCCGTATGAAACTGATACGATTTGGCTTCTTACTTGGTCCAGCAACCCCTCTCATTTCTGAGGGTCGTAACCTAAGTGTGTGCGTTGATGCGTAATGCCTTGATTAGCTTGTTAGCTTTGGTGCCGGGTTTGTGTATGCGCAGCTAAAAAGCTGCGGTTAGGGGGTGTGGTCACTGTCTATTGCGCATGTGCGGTTCACTGTGATTGCCTCCCGTCCTGTATGTCAATCAAGCGATGGGATGGATTCTAGCCTATAGAAAAAAAATATATATATGGCGCTCTGCATTATAAGGCGCACTGTGGTTCTTTGAGTAAATTATAAGCTTTTAAGTGCGCCCTATCATGCAGAAAATACCGTAGTTTTAATATGTCTATTTCCTGCCGACATTATAGTAGCACCTGGTGCATGAAAGTCAAAACAAACTCAAATATTGAGACATACTGTGCGATGACCGATGCCAAGCAGCCGTAGACTGAGGGGGTATACATATTTCCGTTCAGGTTGGATATGAGCAAAGACAGCTTGGTCTTTCTCTCAAACAAGTCAGCACTGGCCTTCATGAAGGCCTTCTCAACATCCCGGTCAAAGTAGGTGTCTTCTGGCTTTACGTCTCTGCCAAAAGAACACAAATGTATTGGAGAAAACACACAGCACAAGTCTGATGAAATGACAGACACTAGAAATGCCAAAACATTAAATATTCTAAGGCTTAGAATTAGGCTTAGATAAATAGATCTAGAATCTAAGACAAGTATAAACAATAAGCTCTTGCATAATATAAGCTGATGCAATTACATGTTCAAAAAAATAATTTTGGCAAACCTACAGTAACATGCAAAATTGTGTTTTTAATCCATCAATGTACTAAACACAAGATTTAGTAGAGTTGGTTTTAAATTTAAATAAGTAAGGGCTACTGTCTAAATAATCATGTCCCCCTGTCCAGCGAGTTTCGTTGTCAGTTTACCTGAAAGCATCAAGGCCACTGAAGGGGCCCGTCTCAGTGTTTGGGCAAGGGTGGTTCAGAAAGTCGTTCAGCATCAATCTGGCCAATGACTTCTGCACCAGCTTGCAGTACGGTGAGTGGAAGACAAGAAACCCAAAGTCCTCCAAAGAAAAGCGCTTCTCCGAATCCTCTATCATGCAAAGGGAAAAAGCTTTAAAAACAATATTACTCTATTTCAGAAGTACTACTTGATTTGTCTGTGAAGGTTAAGTAATTATAAGTGGTAAAATAAATCAAATTTAACCTTTTAATAACTTATTTACTAGGAATGTCCTAAACCACATTTTTTGCACTGAACTATCGAGTATCTGCCGACAGAGTTCATATTTGATTAATAAGCAATTTATCAGGGATGAGAATCTTCCGCGGAGCCGCGGATTTCCGTGTTTTTTTCCGTTGGGAGTATCATTTTCGTCAATCGTGTAGATCCGTTGAGAAAATTGTTTTTATATGGGGGGGGCGGCTGGCAGCAGTATTGCGACAACAGCCGCCTTATTTTCGGCAGCATTTTGGCGCTACTTTCGTCACATCATTTGCATCAAGAACTGCTTCAGATGGGCATGGCTCGAGAGCAGCGTCATCTTACAACTCGGAACACAAGGACGCTCTTAAAGCAATGTGACAGTGAGCGCCCGGCGCGCTGCGGTTGCGCGATTGGACTAAATTAAGCTCCCTGCGCACTGAGGTCCAATTAAATTTTGGAAAGTACATCAAGTCTTATACTAATATTTTCTAAATTTCAGCGACGGCTCCGTCACAATAATGCGATCAGCGCGGTGCAGTTGCGCGGTCGGCAACGCGCTACGTTTGCGCGTTCGGCGGTGCGCTGCAGTTGCGCGATCGGACAAAATTAAGCTCCCTGCGCACTTTGGTCCACTTGAATTTTGGAAAGTACATCAGGAGTTTAAAAATATTTTCTAAATTTCAGCGACGGCTCTGTCACAATAATTCAACCAGCGCGGTGCAGTTGCGCTGTCGGTGACGCGCTACGGTTGCGCCTTCGGCGGTGCGCTGCAGTTGCGCGATCGGACAAAGGTGCGCAAATGAAAAAAACTCTTAAAGTCCTGGAACGGATTAAAAAATGTTCCATTATTTGTAATGGAAAAATAGATTCGTAATTCGACCGATTCGCTTCTCAAACCGCCTTCTGGAACGGATTGTGGTCGAAAACCGAGGCTTGACTGTATTATATTTACCTTAGTAGCCCACCAAGCAGGAATATTTTTTTAACAAAACTGTTGAAATTGAGTGATGAAATAAATGGTTTTGGGGTTGCTATACTGCCAGAATCCAGGAGTTTCCAGGGAGCTTTTCCCCCCCGAGTCCCCTCCGCGGCGTTGCCCCTGGCCCCCTGCGGCCCCCGATGGAGGCCTGTGGCCCCTGCAGACCCCAAAGGGGGCCTGTGGCCCCTGGCCCACTGCGGCCCCCATTGGGGGGGCCTGCGGCCCCTGGCCCCCTGCGGCAAGTGGGGGGGGACATGCGGCCCCCAGACCCTGGCTACTTTTCAGTGTTTTTTTTTCATTTGCTGTTCTCATCCCTGATTTATCAAAAAGAAAAAAGTACATGCATGTTTCAATTATCTTAATTTTGTTTGTTTAAAGTCTACAAGAAAAAAAGGATTAACACTGTGCACACTTTGCTTTTTGTATGCTTCGTATGGTGATTTTGGAAAAGCATGACCAGATTCAACATGAAAAATATATACACAACGGATTTTCTTAAGTATGCGCAAGCTTCACTTTCTCTATTCATCAAAATTAGTTCAAAAGTGTTTAAGGATTATGCATTTTAATATCAACAGTGTTTTACTGATTTCAATGAAAAATTGCCTTTATATACAGTTCAACAAAACAGTTTTACCCTGGATCTACTTTTTAATCATATGGAAAACAGTTTCCAAACCTAATCCACCATGTCCACCAAAATCCCTAACCATATTATGCTAAAGGTGTGGGAATCCACTTTGTTTTCCTGCTCACATAGTTTAACCACATGCTTCAGTATAAATATACTTGTTTAGTCTGTCATGTATATGATCAAGCTCGAAACAAAATGAGACAAAATAAAAAAATAAAAAATAGAATATTGGTAGCCTTAACTTTATTATGAACAGTGAAAACACTTATAACCAACCTCTTTGCCACTGAGCATGGATCTTATTCCGGTACACAGAGTAGCAGCGATCCAAAGCACTCAGGTAGCACTCAATAGATAGCTTGCCATCTACCACAGGATACTCTGACATGAGGTTAGGTTTGTAGAAGTCGTACGCATGCTGCATGTGGGTTCCTCGCAGACCTACGGAAGACACAATGTACACCATCATTAAGAGAACACACAGGTTTCACTGCTAAAATGTTAAAAGCCATTTAATAACTGAGAACCACAAATCTAGAAAATAGTGTCTGAACTATGTCAATTTTGAAAGAAAACAAACATTAAATGTATGAGTCTGTGGGTATGTTGGAATAATTTTAAGTGAAGCTTTGGCCTGCCAGACCTGGAGGCCTCGCCTTTACGAGTTTATCTTTCCTTTTATCTAGGTTCTTCCTTTTTAGTGATAGGGATGTCTTTTGATCCCTGTCAGCCATGTGTGTCCTTCCTGTCCTTAAGTTGTCTGTGTGTTTTCATTCCCGTAAGAGGCCTTCACTAACAATGAGCAGGGCTTATTTGCATAGGTGACATGTTCTTTGTTTGATTCACAGGAACTTCATTCCTTTTATTTAGATGTAGGTTTGGTTCATAGATTGTAGTTTATCAGACCTGTTTTTCTTTGTTAAGGGTTACATACAGTTAGAAGTAGTTGCATAAAAGTTATCCCATATTTACTCAATGTTTGTTTAAGGAACTGCATACCGGTTACCTCACGTTTGCTTAATGTGTGTTGAAATGTTTAGGACAAGTTACTTATTATTATTACGTGTTAATTTACCAAGTAGATAAAGTTAGCAAAGGTCTAGTTGCATTTGCTCCACAGCAAAGCGGCAATCAACATGCTTCAGTCGAGAACGAGTCAGCCAACTGTGAGGGAAGACGGCTGGGGACGGCCTCTGCGGGGGGTCAAGAGCCAACAACGAAGTGCTAATTCACACCACACTACATTCTTTTGCTAATCAGCTTTGCTACAGACACAATCCCCCCTCCCTTAGTGTAGCAACGCCTCTGTAACCAGGGCAACCATAACATTAAAAAGAGGGGCACGTGGAGTAAGGACTCAGAACTGATGGAGGTTGTAACTGAGATTGCGTTCTCTATCGTTCTCCTCGCGAGTAAACCTGTTCTGGTTCTCTTCTCCTCTTCATTCCAGCGAGTGATTTAATGTCTAATCGTATTTAGACCCAAGAGGGTATATGACCATCTATCCAATACTCAACCTAAATGAGTAACCAAAAAGATTTTTTCAAAACCTTGACAGTCTTAGAGAATCACTATAATGCAGTGATTATCAACTGGTGGGCCAGGACCCAAAATTGGGTCGTAAAAAAACAAAACATTATTTCGTACTCTGACAGGACAGAGGTGTACCAAGTTTCCACATGGAACAGGTAAGTGACGGTCAATGTTATTCACTTGTGCTCTGGTCACCAATTCACTTTGTGAACAAGCACATTGCAGCTCAGACTCTGGCTAGCAAGCATTAGAATCTTAATTGAAAATATAGTCATGAAAATATGGAAATAGTTCCAGTATAAAGTATGATTAAAAGTATATGTATATTTTGAGAGTATTGTTGTCTTTAACCAATTCGAGGTTAAATGTCATACTGTTATACTTTCTGAATTTGAAAGCACTAATAATGCATTTTATTCCTCTATCCCCCTCTGTGAGTCACCACCTTATCGTGGTGGAGGGGTTTTGCGTGTCCCAATGATCCTAGGACCCACGTTGTCTGGGGCTTCATGCCCTGGCAGGGTCACCTAGGTGACAAAGCACGGCTCACAGATCCATGATGATGATTAATAAAAATGGATTTCGTTCTCCCTTGCCCAGACGCGGGTCACCGGGGGCCCCCTCTGGAGCCATGCCTGGAGTTGGGGCTCGAAGACGAGCGTCTGGCGGCCAGGCCTTCACCCATGGGACCCGGCCGGTCACAGCCCGAAAAGGGAATGTGGGTCCCACCTCCCATGGGCTCACCACTTGTGGGAGGGGCCACAGGGGTCGGGTGCAGAGTAAGCTGGGCGGCGGCCAAAGTCGGGGACCTTGGCGGTCTGATCCCTGGCTACAGAAGCTGGCTCTTGGAACATGGAATGTTGCCTCTCTGGCAGGAAAGGAGCCCGGGCTGGTGTGTGAGGCAGAAAAGTTCCAACTGGACATCGGACTAGCCTCCACACACAGTTTGGGTTCTGGTACAAGTCCTCTTGAGAGGGGCTGGACTCCCTTCCACTCTGGAGTTCCCCACAATGAGAGGCGCCGAGCAGGTATGGGCATACTTATTGCTCCCCGGCTGGGCGCCTGCACATTGGGGTCACCTCGGGGAACAAGAGGGTAGCCTCCCTCCGCCTTCGGGTAGGGGGACAGGTTCTGATTGTTGTTTGTGTCTATGCACCAAATGGCAGCTCAGAGGATCAGAATCCGAGCGGTGTTCCCGATCAGAACCCAAGCGGTGTTCTTTTACTGGACTTCTGTGCTCGACATGGATTGTCTATAATGAACACCATGTTCAAGCATAAGGGTGCCCATGTGTGCACCTGGCACCAGGACACTCGAGGCCGCAGTTCGATGATCGACTTCGAAGTCGTGTCATCGGATTTGTGGCCGCATGTTTTGAACACTCGGGTGAAGAGAGGTGGAGCTGTCAATTGATCACGACCAGGTGATGGGTTGGCTCTGATGGAGGGGGAAGATGCCCATCTGACATGGCAGACCCAAACGTACTGTGAGGGTCTGCTGGGAACGTCTGTCACAATATCCTGTGAGAAAGAGCTTCACCTCCGGCAGAACTTTTCCCACATCCCGGGGGAGGCGGGATATATTGAGTCCGAGTGGACCATGTTCCAGGCCTCCATTGTTGAGGCGGCCGACCGGAGCAGTGGTTGGAAGGTTGTGCCTGTCGTGGCAACAACCCCCAAACCCGCTGGTGGACACCGGTGGTAAGGGATGCCGTGAAGCTGAAGTGGAGTCCATCGGGCCGTTTTGACCAGAGACAGCCGACAGGTACCGGATGGCCAAGCCGAATGCAGCCAAGCCGAATGCGGCTTCAGCGGTTGCTGAGGTGTGGGAGGAGTTCAGTGAGGCCATGTATAATGACTTCCGGACGGCTTTGAGAAAATTCTGGTCCACCATCCGGCGTCTCAGGAGGGGGAAGCAATGCACTGTTAACACTGTACAGTGGGGACGGTGTGCTGCTGACCTTGACTCGAAACGTCGTGAGTTGGTGGGGAGAATACGGTAATCCCTCGTTTATCGCGGATAATTGGTTCCAAAAACCAGTGAAATCCACGAAGTACGGTCACCAACAAGAATTACTGGGCAGGCTAACGAGTTAGTGGAAAGGTGCTAATTCGCGATCGTGCTAACAGGCGAAAACGGACTTCTAAAGGAATGTAAAAGAACATTTGGAGCAATACTACAATGTCCTAAAGGTTAGGCACGTTTCCTCAATTTAGAAGTTTTATTTAGACTTTTAAATGTTTTTTTAATTTGGAAAAAAAATCCGCGATGTAGTAAAGCCGCGATAAACGAAACGCGAAGTAGCAAGGGATCACTGTACTTCAAAGACCTCTTCAATTCCACTCAATTCAAATAGCAAGATAAAACTCGTGAAGTTATGGTCACAAATGAAAATAGTGAATCCTCAACAACTGAACCGTAGTGAGGGAACACTATTTACCTAAAATTAACTAAAAAAAGCAATGGCTGTAGCATGGTGGTATTTACATAGAAGAAATGATTTCAACTTGATCACAGTGAGGTCTTATTATTAGGTATTAGGTTAGTCTCTGAAGAACAAATTTATACACTTTCTGACCTCGTTCAAAGGCCAAAGGCGCATTGGGCCCAATGAGCATCGCCACAGCACCGGCACCGCCTGTAGGTCTGGCACTTCCTGAGGCATAAACAGCAATGTCGCCGGCTACAACTAGCGCATAGCGGCCTGCAGAGAGAAATAAAGATAAACCAAATAAAAAAATAAAATAAAATGTGTGTAATAAATAGCAATTAAATAAAGGCAGCACTGTTTGATTAAGAATAAAATACGTCATAGTTCACCTGATAATTATATTGACCTGTTTGTCAATGAAGATCAATGTACTACTTGTTCTACTCGTTATGTGTGCGAGGGTGTTTTTTTTTCAAAGCGTGTTCACTTACCATCCCATGAGCTGGATTCAACCCAGTTTACAGCATTGAAAAGTGCAGCTGTCCCACCATAACAGGCATTTGTGGTGTCAATGCCCTCCACATCAGTATTGCCTGAGTCCTCAAACAGCTGCATGAGGACTGTTTTCACAGACTTGGACTTATCGATTATGCTCTCAGTGCCAACTTCCAAACGACCAATTGAATTGTAAGACAGGCTGTTCTTCTCCATCAGTCTTTGGACCACTGTCAGGCAAAGGGAGTTTATATCCTCACAGTCTGAACAAAAGCCCATGCAGGCTTGACCCAAGCCCACTGTGTATTTGCCAGTTGTAACACCATCAAACTGTTCCAGTTCAGCTTGGTCCACATACTGCGATGGGAAGTACAGTTCCATGGCAATGATACCCACATCTTTGGGCCACGGCCCCAAGCAGTTGTTAGAGGCAGAACCAGGCATCCTGTATAGGTTGAGAAGGTTTAACATTTACACTTGTGGTTATATAAATTGAAATGAAGATAATTTAGTGCTCAGGTAATTACTAAGTTTAAATATCTACAGTAAGTCATTTGAATTTTCTTGAGCTTGTGTAACATAAAATTGCAAATACAATTGCAAATAAAATAATTTTATTTTAAATGTGAGATGTAACTTTTTAGTAATATATTTCAGGGCTGTGGACTCGGACTTGGGGACTCGGTCGGACTTGGTCATTTTTGCCGGACTCGGACTCGGTGCTGATTTTGACCGAGTCCACCGAGTCTGACAATAAAAAAAATACGTTCAATTTTATTTTCATCATGCTGCTGAGAATGCGCGTAGGAATACTGTCCACAGCCCTGCTTACGATCAATGTGACCACGTTGAGTTGCACTTAGGCTAATGTTTACATTATAATGTACATAATGTGTACCAATGTCAAGGACGATTATGTCACCCAGTTTATATCATTATTTAGATTTTGATCTAAATTAGCCTTGAATAAAGACAAAGCAGTCACATGAATTAACAGAAAAAATGGACAGCCGGACTCGGAGGTCAAGAGGCCAGGCCGGACTCGGAGCAAAAATCCGACCGAGTCCACAGCCCTGATATATTTACATGCAAAGTTTTTAGATTGCTTTTATTTTAAACGGGGGATTTAACTGGTACGTAAACCTTGTTCAGAGGGCCAAAATGTAGCTATACAGCAAGATGACCACTGAGCAAGGAGCTAATTGACCTCACCTCATAACATCATGAATGTGCACTTAAAATCGTTGTCAAGGCTTCAAACTCAATGGGCAACAAAAACTGCTATCACTGTAATATGTAAGTTGACAAAAATGTGACGTCAATAACGCCATCTACAATTACCAAAAACCACAGATAAGAAACACATAACTTTTGTAAACTGAAGCCAAGGAAGAAAATGAAGAAAACTGGGTGAAAGGTCAACGGGATTTGCCTAAAGTTAAGATTCATTCATGTCATTCATGGCAGTGCCGTCATCTAACTCCTTAGCGTAGGAAACGCAGCTATCACGGCTTCATGGTAAGCACCACATTCTGAATAGGAAATCCGACCGAGCTACAATTAAGTGCAATTTTATTTGGACGAACTCTCATTGATGATGGAAAAGAGTCGTTTCCTACCCGGACAAAATAATTTGACGGACATTCTTTAGCGCTGTGTCAAGCTAGCCCAGTTCGCTTTTGTTACATCTTGGATAACATCTTAGATTACAACGTCTCCTAATAATTCGTCCATTGAATAGTATTCACAATATGCAAAAATATCATATATACCCATGTTCGACCAAGCTCGTTTGAAAACATAACTGTCCACATTGATAAACAAGAATCCAACCGATAAAGCTTAACAATAGACATGTGTATATTCAAATATATATATGTATATATATATATATATATATGTATGCATATATATCTTACCTGTGTGAGTGTAACGCCAGTAATGTAACTTTGTTAGGACTGAATAAGTAGTAGATTTTAAGTTGCAGCAAACCCGGCAGAAGTGTATTTATGTACGAGGATGACAGAGAAACGTAACCGATGGGCTACGTACAGGCTCTTCGACCAATCAGATGAGAAGGTCCATTGGTAAACGCGCAGTGGTACCAAGCGCGCAGATTTTCTGACCAATCAGAAAGTAAGATCTGTAAGCATGCATTACAGCTATGACAATGGTCCAATAGAATCAAGTGCACGATGTCTGGTGAGAGGGGAGAACCAATCACAGCATGAACGTAATTCCTGGCGCGGTAAGTAGATCTAGTCATAGGGAGCTGAAAACGTCTCGTGTGAGATGTTGGTGTGGAGGTCATGAATTGGGACCTCAAAATTAATACACTCATAAATCTTGTCAAATGTGACCCTTTCAGTTATTAATATATTTATATACTATTTATATAAAATATTTATAAATACATTCTGAAGATTTTTTTACACTTACACAGGAAAACACTAAGAGCAGAATTTAAATTTTATTTCAAGCTTTTTTGTTAAGCTGTGTTTTTAATCCATTGATAGGCCACGCAACAAACAGCAATTGCAGTCAGCTAGCTAGAGTACTACATGATATGGAACATTTTGGACCCCTAAAAAAATACAACAAAAAGAAATTCAGTAATCCCATTATATTGTGTTTCATGCTTTGCAGACCTGCATTAGCGCAGATTTTTTCCTATACATTATAAATATGATACTTCTCGATACTGTGAATCATATTTTGTGTTATTCATTGCTCTTGCTCCCTCAATATGCAGTATTATGTTTAACTGTAATTATATTGTTTGAGGTGTGTTGAAATACCGTTTTTAAAAAGTACCATAAATGCTCTTAAAAAAATACCTAAAGTGCATTAGCATTGGACATTTCTAAATTACAGATTTCACTTATAAGGGAGGTAGTCTGGAATGTAACCTCCACGAGGGGGATTTCTACAGTGCATACTTATTGTGTCTTTGATAAATCAGTCATATTCCAGAAAAATATGTTTCTTCAAATCATTAACTAAAAATAATCCCCAAATATATTCACCAAATCATTATCAATCGGGCACCGATATCACTGCATATAATTCGATTAATGATAAAGACATCCATCCATCCATCCATTTTCTATACCGCTTGTCCCCATGGGTGTCGTGGGTGTGCTGGAGCCTATCCCAGTAGTCATTGTGCAGTAGGCGGGGGACACCCTGAACCAGGTGCCAGCCGATCGCAGGGCACACAGAGACGAACAACCATCCGCACTCACACTCACACCGAGGGGCAATTTGGAGTGCTGAATTGGCCTACCAAGCATGTTTTTGGGATGTGGGAGGAAACCGGAGTGCTCGGAGAAAACCCACGCGGGCACGGGGAGAACATGCAAACTCCACACAGGGAGGGTTGGAGGTGGAAACGAACCGGCACCCTCCTGTTAGGTTACGGATTCTAGTTATTGATCTGACTCCAAATTGCGATCAACACTTAACACATAAATTGCTATGTCCTAATCCACACACTGGCGCACCTAACAATTTTGCGAGTTCGTTCTGTCAAAGAGAAGACCAGTAGATCAATCAGACCAAATTTACCAATTGTTTATTCCTGACAAAGCGCACTAATACAGGCCTGGGTCCCGGGTCCCTCACACTAAAACTCGTGCGTTTTTGTGACCACCGAAAGACGACACATTCTTCCGGGTTGCCCAGTTTTAAAGAAACACAATATGAATATTAAAGCATGCAAAATATTGTGAGATGATTGGTCGATGGCCATCTCCTCCCCGTGTCGGTGTTATCGCTGAGGTCAGGTGATTGGATTTCCCCGCGAAGCCGGGCCACATAGACGTGCTGTTGTTCTCGTTCCTCAACGACCTTGAGATGTTCTCGTCCGGTACTCCCTGTCTGGGCCTATACACAACACTTCAACGAAAACAAGTTCATGCAGTTTGCCTGCACATTCTTCGCCCCCCACCAATCCACACGAGCACTCCAATACTAGATATTAATATGATTATGAGTTTAACACAACCTTAAAAAATATGTTTGCAAACTCCCGAAAGCACATTTCCCTTTACTCCTAACTGTGAGGCGGACGTGCGAACCAGTGCGCCACCGAGCTGATAGACATATTTGGAGAAAATAAATTAAATTTGACACTTTTTGTCTCCATAGTTTTATTTGTGCAAATGCTGAAACAGTCATGATCGAAGCTCTATTTTGAAAGGTTTTATCCATTTCATCCATTCTCTGAACCGGTTTATCCTCATGAGGGTCACGGGCATGTTGGAGCCTATCGGGCAATTGACGGAGTACACCCTGAAATGTTTGCCAGCCAATCGCAGGGTACACAAACAATTATTGACATTCACACTAAAGGGAAATGTGCTTTCGGAGTTTGCAAACATATTTTTAAGTGTTAAACTTATAATTATATTAATATAATATCTAGTATTGGAGTACTCACACGAGTACTGAGATTGGTAGGTGGCGAAGAATGTGGAAGCAAACTGCATGAACTTGTTTTCTTCGAAGTGTTGTGGAATAGGCCCAGACAGGGAGTACCGGACGAGAACACCTAAAGGTCGGTGAGAAACGAGAACGACATCACGTCCAGGTGGTCGGGCTTCGCGGGGAAATCCCAACCGCCTGACCTCATAACACCGACACGGGGAGGAGATGGCCATCGACCAATCATCTCACAATGTTTTGCATGCTTTAATATTCATATTGTGTTTCTTTAAAACTGGGCAACCCGGAAGAATGTGTCGTCTTTTGGTGGTCACAAAAACGCACGAGTTTTAGTGTGAGGGACCCGGGACCCAGGCCTGTATTAGTGCGCTTTGGCAGGAATAAACAATTGGTAAATTTGGTCTGATTGATCTACTGGTCTTTGACAGAACGAATTCGCAAAATTGTTAGGTGCGCCAGTGTGTGGATTAGGACATAGCAATTTATGTGTTAAGTGTTGATCGCAATTTGGAGTCAGATCAATAACTAAAATCCGTAACCTAACAACACCGAAGGACAATTAAAGGCCTAGAGACATCCCTTTTTTTTTTTTTTCAATTAGAACGGAATTTCATAGAATGTATAAAGAGAACACGTTTGCCGCATTGGAAATTAAAAATGGACACCGATTACTAAGAATAAAGCTAAAATTAAATGCCAGTTTATCGATCGGGTTCCGCACGCAGCCACACTGGTGGCGCCATTACTGTGACGTCACAAGTTGTACATCCGGATCTCAACAAACCCAAACAACATGGCAGATGATAGCGACAGCTCCGTTTCTAGCGGCAATATTAGCATCATTTTATCCGATTCAGAAACCTCTTTTGACGCAGAATATGATGAATCTAGCTAAACGATAGCAACAACAGGCTAAACAATAGGTATGCTAACGTGACAAACACAAACAAAGAGCTGAGAATGGGCCTGACGTAACATATAGAGTGATTAAGGACAACTATTACAATAACACGTTTATAAAATCATCGGTGTCACTCCAATTCATTAAATCCATCGATCGTTCTTTATCAACAATGGGTGCGCGCGGCTGAGGGCGCTTGCACTTCAAAATATTCCACAGGCTCATATAACGATAGATAAACTATATTTCAAATAACTATAATATAAGCAATAATATTATCAAACCATCCGTGCACTTTAAATCCATTAAATCCATCGATCAAATTCCTCGTCCTTTGTCAACATTGCCGCGCGTGCGCCCTGACGTCAGCCTCGTCTTTATTCCACAGATCTAGTATATAACTATATTGTAGCGTTAACAAAGTACAAGGATAGACGTGGGTTCGGTAAACGGCTCTTTATTAAACAAAACAAACTTCTAAGCGTGTGGCGGCGTGGACTTCCAGAAACGAGAGCTCCATGGCATAGGACCGGGCGTGCGTAATGGCCATGTCCGAGCCCCATGCACCGTTCGCGGACAACCAGTCGGCCAAGCGCCGGCCCCCGACTCAGTAGAGTAGGTCCGGGCGTGCGTAAAAGCCATAATAGTTTTTCAAACCTTCTATGTCACTCCAAATCCTTAATTCCTTCAAACTCTTTGTCCTCCGTGTCACTTAGAAATGATCACCGCTAATGATGCCGGTAGTCCTTACGTGGGTACGTTTGTCCTTTATGTAAACAACCGCCGTGCCGCGCCGTGCCACTGACGTCACTTGAAATAGTAATCCCTTGGTACATCACGGTTCTCCAAACTTTCTTTCTGCTGCTCGATTACTGTTTTCAGCTGCATATTTTACAACTTGAAGTTTGTGACCTACAAAATATGAGTTTCTTTTTGGTGCCATTTTTCTTAAGCCCACCCAGTTGATGAGTCACGGCCAACGGTGAAATTTAGAGCGCCCTCATCTAGTTTCGTCTGATAATATAATTTTTTTCAGATGTAGTTTTTTGTTTTGTTTATTTGGTTGTTTTATCAAAGTCAAAGTCTGCTTTATTGTCGATTTTTTTCATATACCAAGACACACATAGAGATTGAAATTACGTTCCCACTATCCCTCGGTGAGATAGTACACATATGGATACAAGCAACACAAAAAAAAACAAATTGGCACAAACATTGAATAAATAAGAGTGTTGAATAAATGATAAATAAACAAATAATAATAAACAATAATAATAAATATAAGCGGAGCAAAAATGGAGCAAGTGTACATACAGCAGACTTGGATATGGTGCTTTAAAGTGTTAATTGCTTTATTTGATGTTTTCTCTATTTTTTATGTTTTGAATATGTTCAAGATAAAGATATAAAAGCATGTGAAGTGATCAACTATACTAAAAATAACATGGGAAGTGGTCAACTATACTTGTAAGTAAGTGATGTCTTAATGATCAAGTAAAAATTTGTGAAAAAAAACATAAGTCGCTCCTGAGTATAAGTCGCCCCCCCACGCAAACTATGAAAAAAAAACACGACTTATAGTCCGGAAATTACGGTAGTTTCACATGCACAAAGTGTACAATGGTTGATTAGTTGATTGAATCATGCAAGTGACGGACAGTTGTGAACATTCCGTTGTGGTGGGAGAGAAGATTGTAATAGGTCATTGAGACGGTGGGGGTCGCTGTTGGAGCTTCTGTCTGTGCAGGATATTGTTTGCAGGACCACAATAAAAGGCAGTGGCAGGCAGTGTGTGTGTGTGTGGGGGGGGGGGGGGGGGGGGCATTCTCAGTAGTTTGACCGTTTGCTGGACGATCCTCTCATTTACACTTAAATTCTTTACAGGGGTTAGGTTGCACATCTGATGTCATGTCCTGTTTGATACTTACCTCACCCATTCCTCAAATTGTGATACACTGCCTTCAAAGCCCACAAATATAGCTAAAAACAACTTATACGTAACGTTATTGATGCCTCATCTGAGAAATTTCACCCAAGCACAGAGAGAACCATGCTACAGTTATGTATTGCCATCTAATGAATACAGTATATAACATCAAACATCAACACTATGAATAACAAACTATAGTTTATTTATCTATGAATACAGTATAGAAACAGTGAATGGACAAACATTCCTTGGATTCAAATATTGTCAGCAGAATGTTTGAAACGATTTCAAAGGCATAGTAGAAATACTGAAACAGCATAAAATTGAAATATGCAAAAGGGCAGTATTTAACTTTCCTGTATTTTATGGACATAACATTGTAAAGAAAAAGTACACACACGCTATACCTGGAATACAAACAGTAAACAATCTAAGCGGCAACTTTAAACACAGACGAAACAGATGCGACATGAACATTCCAAACCTGTCCCCATACTGTTGTCTTCAATTGCAGTAACTGCCACGTTATATTCCTTTGAATTACTCAAATTCTGTAAGAAATGCTTAACAGATGTTAACAGTTAGATCCATCAGTGGTTTGGAACTTGACAAACTAATATAAATAGTGCTAGAGATAATGCGGAAGGGTGTCCCGCTGATGTTGTTGAAGTGACGTGTGAACACCAGTTTTGGTATTACTTGGTAATTCTCTCCCAAAGAGACAGTAGCAATCTGCCTGCCTGGGCATCTAACTCCTACAAAAGGGAAAAAGAAAGAAACAGAGTACTTAAAATTATTTTAAAATGAAAATGCAGAAGCAAAGTAGGTGTTGTGACCAATCAACCACAGATTTCTGGTATAGCTGAACAACTATCTAGTATGTATTAAAAGATATTTTAAGCTATTCTAGACTTATGCCTAATTAACACTAACTGAGGAACGTTGCGCTGTCCGTACTGAATCAATTCACACAGAATGCGGTGCATGTTTTATAAATTGAAAGTGATGAGAAAACTGGAAATGGGTGTTGCGCATCATTATGCGGTATGTTTCGGACTTTAAGTCACAGTTTTTTTCATTGTTTGGCTGGGGGTGCGACTTATACTCAGGAGCGGCTTATATGTGAAATTATTAACACATTATTACTTGATCATGAACATATTACTTACTAGTATATCACTTCACATATTATTTTCACACTAAACCACATAAGGGCGCTCTAGGCCTGTGGAATAATTGGAACTGCAACTGACGATGAGTCTGACGTCAGCGCCACATCTACTTCGGGAGTCAGCTGAGTCGTTTATAATTGACACAGTGGACGAAGATTTCGATGGATTTAATGATTTGGAGTGACACGGATGGTTCGATAAACTTATTTATGTTATAGTTATTTGATATATAGTTTATATATACCGTAAATTTCGGACTATAAGCAGCTACTTTTTCTCAAATATTGAACCCTGCGGCTTATAGTCCGGTGCGGCTTATATAGTTTTTTTCCCATGATTTTTCTCATGACTAATACACTTAGACACTCATAAAAAGGCTGTGGACCGCTGTTGTGCTGTTATGTTAATAAAAGTTAGGCATCCCTAAATAATCATCTCTTTCCTGATAATTATCTTTGTGTATATTCTCTTACAAATGGTAATTAAACATTAAAAACCTTACGCAATCATGCGGCGACTTTACATGCATTTTTTCTAATGCCCATCAGGGCGGGCTCGAGCAGAAAAGATAAGAGTGAGAGAGGTGGAATGTATGCATCGAGGAAGACAGTAGTGGCGCGTTGTGCACGAGGAAAGTTAGCGTAAACAGAGCCCAATGATGGAAGACACCTGAAGGCGTGCGTATGACAGCTTTCAAGTTAAAAGCCATTGAGCTGGCTGATAAAGAAGGGAACAGAGTGGTTGCACATAAACTTGGAATAAATGAATCGATTTAAAGTGGCCCTCCCACTTGAATGGGAGGCTTGGATGACCAGCGGCGAGAAATTGTTTATAAAAACTGGACGCATGCGAAGAGCAACTTTCGCACAAGTCTGCCAGTGGATCCTGACAGCGTGGAGCAGTGTGAAAAAATCCACCATCACCAACGGGTTTCGAAAAGCCGGTCTGCTGCGTGACGGAGAGGAGAGCACAAGCTCAGGAGTTAATTTAGCTCAGGACGAGAGTGACGATGAAAGTGACAATGAGAAAGAGTGTTGCGACGTACATCTGGCGCTATTCCAATCGGACACTGAGGAGGAAGATTTTGCTGGTTTCAGTGGACAGGAGGAAGACAAAGATGGCTCTCAGTGACTTTGTGGACTGGAATGTTATTTTTTTTACCCGGCTAGTTAGTGCTGTTACTTCCGTGTTTACAACAAAATGTTAATGTTATTAAAACTTTAGCCCAGCTAGTGATGTCACTTCCGTGTTTACAACAAAATGTTGATGGTATTAAAACTTTAGCCCAGCTGTGACTTCTGTGTTTACAATGAAATGTTAATGTGATTACAACTTTAAAAAGGCTTTCTGTGTACTGTCTTTCTTTGTAAATAACCCGTGCTCACGTGCGGCTTATATAAGTATAAAACTAGATCGCGAATTTTAGCTGGTGCGGCTTATAGTCCGGTGCAGTTTATAGCCCGAAGTTTACGATAGTTATATAGGCCTGTAAAAAATTGGAACAGCAACTGACGACGAGTATGACGTCAGCACCGCATTCACTTCCGGAGTCAGCTTATAAACCCCTTTATAAGTGACACAGAGAACGAAGATTTTGATGGATTTAATGATTTGGAGTGACACAGATGGTTAGATAAACTTATTTATGTTATAGTTATTTGAATAACTCTTAATATGTTACGTCAGGCACGTTCTCTGGTTTCAGGTAAAAACCTGAATAAGGACCCCGGATTACGCCTTTTAACCCAAATATCTCATTGTATAAATTTGATCAGGTAGTAACCCTTTGAACAAGTACCGTAATTTTCGGACTATAAATCGCACCGGAGTATAAGTCGCACCAGCCATAAAATGCACAATACAGTGAAAAAAAGCATATATAAGTCGCACTTTTGGGGCAAATTTATTTGTCAAAATCCAACACCAAGAACAGACATGAACCAGCAACAACAGGCTAAACGATACGGTATGCTAACGTGACATACACAAACGCGGAGCTGAGAACGGGCCTGAGTAACATTTAGAGTTATTCGAATAAGTATTACATGAATAACACGTTTATCAAACCATCTGTGTCACTCCAATTCATTAAATCCATGGATCGTCCTTTATGTAAACAATGCCGCGCATGCGCCACATATGCGCTGCTGACGTCGGACTCGTAAGTTGCATTTCTAATTATTCCACAGACCCATATAACGATATATAAAGTATATTTCAAATAACTATCATATAACAACAATATTATCAAACCATCTGTGACACTCCTAATCATTAAATCCATCAATCAAATTCCTCGTCCTTTATGTCAACAACGCCGCGTGCGCGCCGCACAGATCTAGTATACAACTATATTGTAGCGTTAACAAAGTACCAGGAAACACATGGATTTGGTAAACGGTTCTTTATTTAACAAAACAAGAGTTCAACGAGCCAACAACTACTGAACTGTAACAATAAAAACAAATACAAGTTGCTACACGAAATAAAATATATCAAATAACTATAACATAAATAAGTTTTTCAAACCTTCTGTCACTCCAAATCATTAAATCCTTCAAACGTGGGGCCCTTCGTCATCTTCGTCATCCCGTGATAGAATCCTTTGTCCTTATGTAAACAACCGCTGCGCTGCTGACGTCACTTGCAGGTCAAATGTCAGTAATCCCTTGCTACATCGCGTTTCGTTTATCGCAGTTTCACTACATCATGGATTTTTGAATTTTGAAAATTTGCGAAAAAATTCACATATAAGTCGCTCCTGAGTATAAGTCGCCCCCCCACCCAAACTATGAAAAAAAACGCGACTTATAGTCCGAAAATTACGGTACTTGTATGCGTGGCATCCTCGCGGCCTAGTGACTAGTGAGCCTAACTTCAATACATTTATTTCTCTGTAG
Organism: Syngnathus scovelli; assembly: GCF_024217435.2. Classification (NCBI taxonomy): domain Eukaryota; kingdom Metazoa; phylum Chordata; class Actinopteri; order Syngnathiformes; family Syngnathidae; genus Syngnathus; species Syngnathus scovelli. Next base: position 4,700,973 of record NC_090859.1, read on the forward strand.
TGTTTTCACATTATTTTCTGTCTCGATAATGTCAGTGTGTAAATAGACACGCAAGTACGTCTTGCCAAAAATACACAAGGAGTGTAAACAATAATGGAAAAACAGACAAAACCCAGCAGCACCCCTTTTGTTTTATTGACGGAAGAAAGGAACAATGGGAAATTACGTCTATTTGTGTCGCTGTTTCAGTCGGGCTATTGAAATTGCCATTTACATGGGAGTAACTGTCTCAGGGTTATTCTGAATATTTCAGAAACCGGAATTTTGACTTTAACCTGAATAGTAACTGCATGTTAATACAGTCTCTGCAAATTGACTCACAAATAAATGTTCATCAGGATCAAATATGAATTTTGGAAGTTCAGTGAATACCATCAGGATACAGTGGACATGGTCAGAGAGGCATAGGCCCCTTTTACACAACACTATTCCAACGTAGTTTGCTATTGCTGTACTTGGTTCTACCTATCGTAGTTCAGGGTGGTTTACTTACGTTTACAAAAGAAACCCTTAAAACATTGTCATTGTCAAAAAATATATATATTTGTTTGACCAGTTAATGGTAAAGACATCATTAACATTAACTGGTCAAACAAAACAAAAAAAGTTTTTTTTTAATTCAAATTAATGGAAACCTGTCATTGCAAAAACGCATTTCAAGTCCTGGGGTTAACTTATCTGAATTACCGTATTTGTCGGTGTATTGGTCGACCTTTTTCGATCCAAAATCGACCGAAAAAAATCGACCTCGACTTATACACCGAGTCATAAAATTTAACTTCGTATTCATCGCTTCAAATGTGATGGTAACCAAGGCCGTTTCTCATGCATCTCATTGTGCGTTGCACTTAGAAAATTTGAACCGGGCGGCGTGCGCGAGTGCGCGGCCCGCTGGAAGTCGAATGAGGCTCAGCGATCTCCTCCGCGGTGCTTATAAACAGCCGATCCGCTCGGCGGGGGCTATTTTCGGCCACTCGGCGCGTGCGCACGGCCTCCCGGATGTGCCGGGCGGCGTGCGCGAGTCCGCGGCCCGCTGGAAGTCGAATGAGGCGCAGCGATCTCCTCCGCGGTGCTTATAAACAGCCGATCCGCTCGGCGGGGGCTATTTTCGGCCACTCGGCGCGTGCGCACGGCCTCCCGGATGTGCCGGGCGGCGTGCGCGAGTGCGCGGCCCACTGGAAGTCGAATGAGGCTCAGCGATCTCCTCCGCGGTGCTTATAAACAGCCGATCCGCTCGGCGGGGGCTATTTTCGGCCACTTGGCGCGTGCGCACGGCCTCCCGGATGTGCCGGGCGGGTGCGCGAGCTCGCCGGCCGCTGGAAGTCGAATGAGGCTCCGCGATCTCCTCCGCGGTGCTTATAAACAGCCGATCCGCTCGGCGGGGGCTATTTTCGGCCACTTAGCGCGTGCGCACGGCCTCCCGGATGTGCCGGGCGGGTGCGCGAGCTCGCCGGCCGCTGGAAGTCGAATGAGGCTCCGCGATCTCCTCCGCGGTGCTTATAAAGTGCCGATCCGCTCGGCTTGGAGCTATTTCCGGCCTCCCGTTGGTGCCGGGCGGCGTGCGCGAGCTCGCCGGCCGCTGGAAGTCGAATGAGGCTCCGCGATCTCCTCCGCGGTGCTTATAAAGTGCCGATCCGCTCGGCTTGGAGCTATTTCCGGCCTCCCGTTGGTGCCGGGCGGCGTGCGCGAGCTCGCCGGCCGCTGGAAGTCGAATGAGGCTCGCAATCTCCTCCGCGGTGCTTATAAACAGCCGCATGCGCACGGCCTCCCGGAATTTGAACACATTTCGTCAATAAATTTCGCATATTGAATTTTGAAGTTTAATATAATGCAACAATTGAGCTCGACTTATACAAAGGATATATCATAAAATCGTAAATTTCCGTCGAATTTTAGGGGGTCGACTTATACACCGAGTCGACCTGTACACCGGCAAATACGGTAGGCCACAGAATGTATTGCATTCCAGACTGTACGTTCACTTGTTTTCTTTATAAAACAGAAAAGCACAAACTCACCTGTCCGTCTCTGCTAATTTGAACCTTCTTGTTGCCGTTCAATGGGTTGAGGATATGCTGAGTGTACTGGAAAGGTAGATTTTCCTTGCAGAGCCACTCCACACTAAAAACTCCTCCTAATCGCCCAAACCCCCAATCCTGGCAACTGGTGTAAGTAATAGATGAAGACATGCGAGCATATCCCTGAAAATTAAAAAACAATAATGCACAAAGTGAACCTTCTGTGACCGTTATGACCTGAACTCTTAGGCACTGTGATGTCACTTTTCAGTGAACAGCAATTGGCAGTGCAAGGCAAAACCCTAACCCCTTGAGATGGATCAGAACTGGTGTATTTTTACATGATTTGATGAATAATATTTAATGTTCTGAATGATATTTTATGCACATTTTGCGATGGTTCGTACCTTAACTCACAGATCGATTTGTGATGTCATTTATTGGCTCTGCAAAATAAGATGTTAGAGGCACAGTGTTCCTTCTATTTACCAATGGCAAATCAATACCATTATAGATTACCTTTTGGATTGATCAATTGGATTTGGTAATCAATCTTAGTGGTATCAGATCAAATAGTATTAATCATCCTCATCACTCCAGCTGGCATAATGGCTGTCTCGTTGCTGTCAAAGCACAGTGAGTTTTGTTTTTGTTGTCTTTGTATGAATTTTCGTGTAAAAAAACACTCAATGTTGGGGTAAAACCTACATATAATCACCAGGATTTTGTGAGTTTTGGATTATACTGCGAAAAGCCGTTTATAGCAAGCAAATTGAACAGGAGCACAACAAGCACTAAATAATGAGAAAAATGCTTGAGAATATTAATGTTGTTGGTCAGTAGAGTACACGAGTACAACTACGTATAATGTTATACATGAATCTGCCAAGGGACTACACATGAGAACTTGCCAATAGCTATAAATTTACATGCAAATGTTCATGCACTGTCTTTTTAAAAAATAATTATATATAGCTTTTTCTATTAGAGGAGCCCATGGAAACGTCAATTTCAGTTGACAGCGGGTGGCAGTACAGGAGAAAATGAACTTTTTATATGAATTGTGCTCTTGTCTTAATTGATAGGAATTACCGTTACCCATGTTCCATGCCCCCACCACAAAAAAGAAACATTTGTAGTATCAGAGGGTCAATTGTGAATGCAGTGCATCCCTGGGTGGGGTACAACTCTAGAGCAGGACACATTGTCTAAAACAGGTATGGGCAAACTACGGCCCACGGGACCGTTTAATCCGGCCCGCCAACCCTAAATAAATTGTATTGTTAAACTTTTTTTTTTTGGTCATTTTGCCTGCAATGACTGCGTTTCCCCAGTAGATGGGGAACCACTCGCCTGCGCATTTACTACCGGAAGTCATGTCAGAAAGCTCGGTGCACACTCACAAGTGCTTGTACGTACTCAGTAGTACGGAAATGGCGCACTCGCGCTCTATTTGTATCAGTGCCGAATTTAGAGCGTGGGCTGTGAGACAGCATTCTTGTAATTTGCGCGCCGAGCTTTCGGATACAGTTTTACGCTTAAGCCACCCACAAACCTTCCCCTGGAATCCTTCCATTAAAATGAGTCGCCCAAGGAAAAGCAAGGTGGACACTGAGTGCCGAGTGTTTAAAAAGAGTGGCCAATTTGGCTCGACGTACGCGACGTGACGTTCAGCCACATGAACATCAACATCAACCCGTCACAGATCTAGGTAAACGGACCAACACCTCGGATCTCTCCTAAGAATTGCCACAACAAATTTTACTCCAAACTATGACACACTAGCAAAAAAAGGGAGACCAACAACACTGTTCCCACTGAAAATGAAGGGGAGGCTTTCAAGTTTGTTGTAAAAAAATGCATTATGAATATGATCTGTACAAATAGCTGGGATTAAAACTAGCAACCATTCTCATTTTAAAACAATGCAGGATGCTCAAGGACATTGATGCACCACCTGTTTGTGACTAATCTTAACCTGTAAAGTTCTTAAAAGTCAACGTCAGCTTTATTGTCAATTTCTCCACATGCCAAAGACACACAAAGAAACCGAAATTTCGTTCCCCCCTATCCCACGGTGACAAGACATGGCCCACAACAGACAATCAAGTAAAACAAGTAAACAACAGCATGCTGAATAAATAACGAATAAATAACACAACAAATAAATAAATAAGAGGAGCAAAAAGGAGCAAGTGAGCGTACAGCAGACATTCTAGAAAAATAGCGCAACAGTGCCGCACGCTACACAGAAGGGCATAGCGAGTTCAGGGTCCTAACAGCCTGGAGAAAGAAGCTGTTGGCGAGTCTGGTGGTGCGGGAGCGCAGGCTCCTGTACCTCTTCCCAGAGGGCAGGAGGTCAAACAAAGAGTGAGCCGGGTGACTCACATCACTCGCAATCGAGGTTGCCTTGCGGGCGAGATGGGAGGTGTAAATGTCCTTCAGGGAGTGGAGCGAAGCACCAATAATCTTACCAGCCGTATTCATTATGCACTGCAGGGCCTTCAAGTTCTGTTCAGTGCAGTTACCACCCCAGACAGCGATGCAACTGGTGAGGACGCTCTCAATGGTGCCACGGTAGAATGTAGACAGGACTGCCTGAGGAGCACATGCACGCCTGAGCTTCCGCAGGAAGTACAGGCGGCGCTGAGCTTTCTTTGCCAGTGACGCGGTGTTTGCGGACCAGGAGAGGTCCTCACTGATGTGCACCCCCAGGAACTTGGTGCAGCTCACCCTCTCCACCACAGCACCGTCGATGATCAGCGGCAGGTGTTTTGTGTGACCCTTCCGGAAGTCAACAACGATTTCCTTGGTCTTGTTTACGTTCAGCAGGAGGTTGTTGTCTCTGCACCACATGGTCAGAAGGTCAACTTCCGACCTGTACCGAGTCCCGTCGCCCTTTGTGATGAGACACGACTCTGGTGGGTCTCAGCAAACTTCACTATGCGGTTGTCGCTGTAGGTCGCAGTGCAGTCATGCGTCAGCAGGGTGAAGAGCAATGGACTGAGCACGCAGCCCTGGGGGGCCCCCCATGCTCAGCGTGATGCTGGCGGAGATTTTGTCGCCAACACGCACCACCTGAGGCCTCTGACAGAGGAAGTCCAGTAGCCAGTTGCAGAGGGAGGTACTGAGGCCCAGCTCGTCGAGTTTGCAGATGAGTCGCTGCGGCACAATGGTGTTGAAGGCAGAGCTGAAGTCCACAAACAGCAACCTCACATATGAGTCCTTTCTCTCCAGGTGGGTGAGGGCCGAGTGGAGGGCAGAGGCTTAAGGCTTACTTTAAGGAAGTGTTTCCCGTTTCCTCACCTCTGTTACCAGGTGTTTGTGAGTTAAAACTCTGCTCTGATTTTCAGATACCCCTCACCGTGTTGCCGTTTTGATTACTTTATTTGGATGTATGCTTTCACCGATTCTTCAAGATGATATATTTGGTCAGAATGTTTGCCGTTTGATGTGATCTCATAAAATAAACATACATCTTTCATTAATCTGACCTGCAGGCACTGAAGTGATGGAGACTGTTATTCATAATAACAGTGTCGTATTTTATGAGAATCACTGATAGCAGTTTTTTAGGGATGTTTTTTTTTTTTTTAAAGCTGTTAATAAATGCATTTGTTTTCAAAAAACCTTTTTTGAATATCCATGCTTTACTACCTACTAAAGGCCAAAACCTTTTATGCAATGACCTTTACAGGTCGTTTATATTACTTCACACAAACACTACATCCATCTGCTCCTGGTTCGGTCCCCCAGTCAAAAGTTAGAACCCAATTCGGCCCGCAAGTCAAAAAGTTTGCCCACCCCTGGTCTAAAAACATGTGCAGTCACTGTTTGCAAGGCCTATGTGTCTGACTCACTGTGCCTGCCTGAATGTGATCTGCTTTTGTGGTGTTGTATGTAACAAACCTGTACTATATACAGCAGAAAGTAAATTGAATGGATCCTAAAAACATTATTATAATTTATAATAATGTTAAAAGAAAAAGAAAAAAAATCACCTGGTAGTGTCCAGAGCCTTGAACAGAAAAGATGAGAATGACTTTATTCTCCTGGAGGGCTTTGGTGAGTTTGGTCTCATTACTTGGAATTGTGGACCAGATGCCTTTTTGCTGAGAAATTTCGATGTTCCTCAAGTTGCTGCTTTTCATGATGAAGTAACGGGCTGATAACAATTCGGGCTGTGGTAACACCTGTTTTGTGCAATGCTGGTAAAATACTAATAAAGTCAGTACCAGCAAAAATGAAGTTGCATAAAAACATCAACAACTGTCTTTGGGGTACATTAAACTGGACATATTTGAAATCAGCATCTGATAATTTAGGCATAATATGGGTATGGTCCAGTTGTTGGTTTTTTTACGCTTGGGAATTGTGATGTAGCACTGTCCAAAAATATGAGAAAATTAGCTATTTTGAGTTTGTGCTTCTGAAATATATAACTTGGGTCATTTAGAATGGACAAAACAATCTGCATTATGTAAATTAGGCAATGAATAGACAGACGGATACTTTAATCTGGGAATACCTTTTCTGAGAAATAAGAGAATGGGCTGTCAAACTGACTGTCCAAGCTCACAGAGGCGGTGGAATTGCTGGAAGAGAGATGGTGCTCCACAAGATAATTTTTGCTCAGTGAAGACTTATCACTGCTATGAGGTTTCCTCTGACATTGGCCTGAGACTCCTGGTAATCTGGAGCAACAAAAAATGTGGGAGTGGGGGTGGTGGGGTGTTGTTGAGATAAGATAATGATATTACTCAACAAATTATTGCTTGTATTAAACTCTAACTAAGACATAGTGACAATCAGATATTTTAAGGAGTCTTATCATATTAAATCAACTTTTTTGAGTCATTGTTATGTGTATGTATGTATGGTTTTTTTTCTATGTAATTGTGAGCTGTCCTATCTTTGTGAGTGGTCATTGAACACACCTCATCTACTGACGGACGTGGTTTTGGTTAACCGGAAGTCTTACTTCCAGCTTTGAAAACTAGCCACCAAAATAACTCATTTGTTAAGAAAATCGATCAGCATCATGCCAAAGGTAATACATATATAATCATATATCTGGCTATAGATAACTGCCAAGTTTAAAATACATGATAAGCTATGATAGTAAAACATTTCATACAGGGAATGCTTAAAAACCCTTTTGTAGGGTATCATTTCGGAAAATGATTTAAACCACGAGTGGTGGGGAATAGGGGGTGATGGTATTGAGCGCAGAAAAAAAAAGTTATATATTTTGAGTTAGTGTAGTCTCACGTCCACAAAATGTGTTTAAGAAAAAGAAAAGAAAACATTTTGATCATCTTTGACCTTTTTAGCATGTGGTCTGCACGACAGGAAGTAAGGAAGTGTTACTGCAGGCTGGAAAGTCTGCGAGTTCACAATAATGACAGAATAGGTCGATTGTGGGTGGTTGGCTAATTGAAAAGAAGATCGTCAGTCAGAGAAGATTGGGAACCACTGGTTTAAACAATACCTACCACAAGAAATTCAAGGTGGCTTGCATAAATATGCATAAATGAAAAAAAGTCCTGTAGGGAACAATGATTGGCTACTGGAAAGGGACTCCTGATGAATGTGCTCAAACAGGACTATTCAATTGACTGAAATGCATATGTTAACTGATTACCTGTCATCAGTGGCGTTGCGGGTAAGCTTTGGGTTCCCTTTGGAGTTCTGAATGAGCCTCTCTGGCACTAAAGGACAGGGACGCTGGCCTATCCCTGAGGGCTGCACCAAGCCTGCTCCATGCTCTTCTGTTGTAAGCACCTACAGGATCATGTAATTCTAATATGTAAGTTAGGTAAGTATATCTTTGTGTCAGTTTTGTTAACCATTAAAGGAGATACACTATGAATGCATATTTTTACATTCAAAACAGCTGTCAACTCTACTAATAAAATACAGCATTTTTGTCAAAATACCCCAGTAGCACTAATATTTTCATTTAATGCGCACCTGAGCTATCTGAGAAACTCGGAAGGATTTCCAACCAACACAAACCTTTTGGTCATTTTCAAACCTTGAAATATTGAGAACAAGTATATATGCATATTCTGAACAGAGAAGACAGATAGTTTAAAAAAGGAAGAAGAGAGGCTATCAATAATAAGGTTGAATGCATTTTGTATTACAAAAGTGATGCCTATGGCGGTTTGTAACATGCCTCCAACATAAAAGGTAAATTGGGTTTTAACAGCATTACTCAGGATACTGCTGTCCCACTTAACCATGTGCACAAACCTGCTCGGACGAGATATGAAACATTTTTTTTAAAGCTATGCTCACACTGAAAGTCGGTTTCAAACTTTTGCCAATGTGTGATTTTTTTTCATAGAATGTGAACTGCACAATTCAGATTTTTTTTTCCAAATCTGACTCGCAGTTTTTTGGTATGCGAGTGTAAATCAGATATGCGTCAGATGAGTTTGAAGTATGGACGCTCGGGTCACACTCATCTACTACTCTATTCATGTACTGTAGAGGTTTCCTCCAGCCAGTAGAGGACACTGGGCTATTGTTGATGATATCTTGATGGCGTTACCCTTTTCAGTATTTATTTCCCGGTCGTGTCTTCTGTATGTGTAGCTCGTATTACATTGCCAACTTTACCCCTGGAAGTGCTCCCATTTTATTTATTATTAGTTAGTGTTGCTAGTGTTCCCTGCACATTAAGTTTATTATGGTCGTCGCTGAGATTTCATCTCTTTCAATAAATGTTATGTTGATAAAAGGTATGCGTCCCCAAAGAACCATCTCTTTCCTGACAATCTTCTTTGTGTATATTCTCCTACAAATGGTAATCAAACATTAAAACACCTGCGTCTTATACTCTGGTTTGGCTTATATATGAACAAAACAAGATTTTCCCCTAACATATAAAAAAAATATAATAAATATAATAAAAATATAATAAAAAGAACAATCTTTCCTGACAATGTTCTTTGTGTATATTCTCCTACAAATGGTAAACACTAAAAGACTTGCGGTTGATACTCTGGTGCGGCTTATATATGAACAAAAGAAGATTTTCCCCTAATATTAGCTGGTGCGGCTTGTAATCAGGTACGATGTATAGTCCGGAAAATACGCATACAAATATATTGCTCAGTTATTATTGACATAGGAATTAATTTACCAACGTTTTGCTATTGCATGTGTTATTAGTGTCATCAGATTACATCAAGAATTGTGTGAAATATTACTGCAAGAAAATATGTGAAACAATTTTAAGATATGCAGTGGAGTTTTACACTCCTGTAAAATACTCAAAGTACTTGTTAGAATGTGTTCTAAGTTAGCTCGTCTTGTGTTGCAAATGTACAACAATTTAGTATACAAAAACAGTTTTAATTGGAAAAAATTATGACTTACGGAAGCAAGGGTTTGAACGGTCATTTCATCTTGTTGAGACCAGGAATTTGACGGACAACAGATTCTCCTGATGAACAGATTATGCCACTTGTTCCTCAGGTCAAACACCAATTCTGCTGACTGACAGTATATTCCAAAGTCATAATACAGCCCGCAATTACTGAATGCAAAAAAATACAGATTACTGAATTGAAACACTCACTGAAAATTATCCATTTAAGAAAAATCTTTTGTTTTTGCTTGAGTAAATTCGTTCTTAAATATTGATTAAACATCAATTTACACTGGAGAATAACAATTACGAAGAACACGGGTTCTTCATTCCAATTTACTTGAAGATTAACATGAAATCGTTTTGTTTAACGTAACTATTGCATAAAACCTGACAGCAGGATAAACAAAACACAATTAACTGTATGATGAACTGTATACTCAGATACGCAGTCTTCTGCTTCTATATTTCCATGGGTTTAATCTACCGTATTCTTCAGACTATAAATCCCTTTTTTTTTCATAGTTTGGGTGGGGGGGCAACTTATATGTGAAATTATTCACAAATTTTCCAAATTCAAAAATCCGCGATGGTGTGAAACCGTGATAAACAAACCGTGATGTAGCAAGGGATTACTGTAATTTGAACTGCAACTGACATCAGCGGCGCAGCGCACACGCGGCGGTTGTTTACATAAACGACAAAGGATTCGATCATGGGATTTAATGACTTGGAATGACAAGAGTTTGTTTGATAAAATTGTTTAGAATTATATGGGCCTGTGGAATAATTTAAATTGCAACTGACGAGTCCGACGTCAGCGGCGCAGCGCACACGCATCGTTGTTTACATAAAGGACAAAGATTTTGATCGATGGATTTAATGATTTGGAGTGACACAGATGGTTTGATAATATTGTTGTTTATATAATAGGAATTTGATATATACTTTACATATCGTTATATGGGCCTGGGGAATAATTTGAACTGCAACTGACGAGTCCGACGTCAGCGGCGTGCCGCACATGCGGCGTTGATTCCATAAAGGACGATCGATGGATTTAATGATTTGCAGTGACACAGATGGTTTGATAATATTGTTGCTTATATAATACTTATTTGATATATAATTTATATATCGTTATATGGGCCTGTGGAATAATTTGAACTGCAACTGACGACGAGTTTTTTTTCACTTTATTGTGCATTTTATGGCAGATGCGACATATATTCCGGAGCGACTTATAGTCCGAAAAATACAGTACTCCCTTTTATTCAATCAGTTCAATCAGCAGATGCTTTATCTATATGTTCTCTGTGGTATTTCCTCAGATAATCTATATTGCATTTGGGAAGATTGGTCACAAGCTCTAAAAAAAAACTCCTGGTCGTTCCAAACATCTTAGATTTACAGATGATAGAGGTCAACCGCATTGCTGATTTTGGACTTTCAAAGCAACAGATGTTTCTCTCTATGCTTTCCCAGATCTGTGACTCGACACGATCGTGCCATATAGTCTGTGCTCTGACATGTATTTTCATCTGTGGAACATTGCAAAGACAGATGTCCTGTCCTATTACAATTCCAGTCCAGTTGACTGAATTTATCACCGGTGGACTCCAATTAAGATGTAGAAATATTTCATATATGATCAGTTGATATTGGACATACGAACATGAAACAAATTTTGAGCCTCATGGCAATTGGTGTGAATGCTTTTATTTATTATTTTAAAAAATTTGAATTTCCCTAAATCTAAAAACATCTTAACTTAAATGTGAATATTACTTTGTCCCTTGATAAAATGGGACTGATTACTTGTTTCTAGAATTCAGTCTAATCGTCATTTATCATATTAGTTCTACTTTGTACACTATGATAGCATACTGTATTTTTCGGACAATAAGCCGCGGTTTTTTTTTCATAGTTTGGGTGGAGGGGCAAGCTTATACTCAGGAGCGACTTATATTTGAAATTATTCACAAATTTTCAAAATCCAAAAATCCGTGATGTAGTGAAACCGCGATAGACGAACCCCGATGTAGCAAGGGATTACTGTAATTTGAACTGCAACTGACGTCAGCGGCACACACGCGGCGTTGTTTACATAAAGGACAAAGGATTCGATCACGGGATTTAATGACTTGGAGTGACAGCGATTGTTTGATAAAATTGTTGTTTATGATAATATGGGCCTGTGGAATAATTTGAACTGCAACTGACGACGAGTCCGACGTCAGCGGCGCAGTGCACACGCGGTGTTGTTTACATAAAGTACGACGATTTTGAACGATGGATTTAATGATTTGGAGTGACACAGATGGTTTGATAATATTGTTGTTTATATAATAGTTATTTGATATATAATTTATGTATCGTTATATGGGCCTGTGGAATAATTTGAACTGCAATTGACGACGAGTTCGACGTCAGCGGCACGGCGCACGCGGCATTGTTTACATAAAGGACGATCGATGGATTTAATGATTTGGAGTGACACAGATGGTTTGATAAAGGTGTTCTTTATGTTATAGTTATCTGGATAACTGTTAATATTACGCCAGGCCCGTTCTCAGCTCTTCGTTTGTGTTTATGTCACGTTAGCATACCGCATCGTTTAGCCTGTTGTTGCTCGTTCATGTCTGTTCTTGGTGTTGGATTTTGTCGAATATATTTCCCCCATCAGGATGCCTCCTGGACGCCTCCCTGGGGAGGTGTTCCGGGCATGTCCCACCGGTAGGAGACCCCGGGGACGACCCAGGACGCGCTGGAGAGACTATGTCTCCCAGCTGGCCTGGGAACGCCTTGGGATCCCCCAGGATAAACTAGATTAAGTGGCTGGGAAGAGGGAAGTCTGGGAGTCCCTCCTAAAGCTGCTGCCCCTGCAATTCGACCCCGGATAAGCGGAAGAAGATGGATGGATGATGGATGGATATTTCCCCCAAAATGCGACATACTCCGGTGCGACTTATATGTTTTTTTTTCACTTTATTGTGCATTTTATGGCTGATGCGACGTATATTCTGGAGCGACTTCTAGTCCGAAAAATACGGTATATTGAAATATTGTTCACGGTAATTTTTCCACACCTCATGGTTTGTCTGGAAGATGAGCCACTCATCAATTCTCAAATCAGCAGTGGCATCCTCTGTCTCACTGTCACTCATGTCATCTGCTGGACTGTCTGAAAGACAGAACATAATGGTAAAGAGACAGCATCTTCTGAATCAAATTTAACAAAATAATAGACCAACTTTTGCCAATAAAATAAAAGCAGGAAAAAACACTTGCAAACTTGTAGAGAGTTCTAACAAAAAATATTTCTATTCACCTATTAATTGCGAAAATAAACCCGAATGAATGGGAAGGTTGCAAATTCGAAACGATCCTAAAATTTGGAAAATATTTTTTACGCTTGCTATTTGATTTTTATAAATATAGTATATATATTTAAATACAGTACAAAGATAGCAAATGCATTTGAGCTTTTAAATTCCGGTATTGTACTGTATTTACCTGGGTTTATCTAAAATAACAGTACCTTTTTGAAAAGTAGCTTCATGGTGGCCAGAGCAACGATGTCTGGAACCGCCTGCAAATATGGCAACAGTGATGGCTGTCACCAAAGTACAACAGCGAACACTGGGAATTCTGTTGCCTCTGCTCATCTCATCGTAGACGAGCCATTCTGTGGGAAAGGCCTTTGATGATTTAGATGAACTATCCTGGAGAGAATTAAAAAGAAGGAATTTGATTTATAGTACTATAAGTTCTGATGCTGTGTAAAATGTAAATGAAAACAGAATTCCATGATTAGAAAATCATCTTCAACCCTTATTCAATTGAATGGTACTTTAAAAAGTTAAAATTTTATGTTAAACTCATGAACGTCAGGTTTTTTTTGCAAATAAACTGTCACTCAATTTGATGCCTGCACTGAAAAAAAACCCTGTATGTTGAGTGTACCATAATTCCTGGACTATAAGCCGCTACTTTTTGCACAAGCTTTGAGCCCTGCGGTTTGTCGTCTGGTGCAGCGTATCTATGGATTTTTCATGATTTTTGTGATGACTATTACACTTATGCACCCGTAAAAAGGCTGTGGACCGCTGTTGTGCGGCACCGCTTTGCCGGGCGGAGGGATATGTGACCAGACACACGGTCACTGGGGAGAAGAGTGGTGTGTTGATCGCATGTCCGTCCCCCAGGCAAATAGTGCCATATACCGTAATTTACGGACTATAAGTTGCGGTTTTTTTCATAGTTTGGGTGGGGGGGCAACTTATACTCAGGAGCGACTTATATATGTTTTTTTTTCACAAATTATACTTGATCATTAAGACATCACTTACTTACAAGTATAGTTGACCACTTCCCATGTTATTTTTAGTATAGTTGATCACTTCACATGCTTTTATATCTTTATCTTGAACATATTCAAAACATAAAAAATAGAGAAAACATCAAATAAAGCAATTAACACTTTAAAGCACCATATCCAAGTCTGCTGTATGTACACTTGCTCCATTTTTGCTCCGCTTATATTTATTATTATTGTTTATTATTATTTGTTTATTTACCATTTATTCAACACTCTTATTTATTCAATGTTTGTGCCAATTTGTTTTTTTTTGTGTTGCTTGTATCCATATGTGTACTATCTCACCGAGGGATAGTGGGAACGTAATTTCAATCTCTTTGTGTGTCTTGGTATATGAAAAAAATCGACAATAAAGCAGACTTTGACTTTGATAAAACAACCAAATAAACAAAACAAAAAACTACATCTGAAAAAAATTATATTATCAGACGAAACTAGATGAGGGCGCTCTAAATTTCACCGTTGGCCGTGACTCATCAACTGGGTGGGCTTAAGAAAAATGGCACCAAAAAGAAACTCATATTTTGTAGGTCACAAACTTCAAGTTGTAAAATATGCAGCTGAAAACAGTAATCGAGCAGCAGAAAGAAAGTTTGGAGAACCGTGATGTACCAAGGGATTACTATTTCAAGTGACGTCAGTGGCACGGCGCGGCACGGCGGTTGTTTACATAAAGGACAAACGTACCCACGTAAGGACTACCGGCATCATTAGCGGTGATCATTTCTAAGTGACACGGAGGACAAAGAGTTTGAAGGAATTAAGGATTTGGAGTGACATAGAAGGTTTGAAAAACTATTATGGCTTTTACGCACGCCCGGACCTACTCTACTGAGTCGGGGGCCGGCGCTTGGCCGACTGGTTGTCCGCGAACGGTGCATGGGGCTCGGACATGGCCATTACGCACGCCCGGTCCTATGCCATGGAGCTCTCGTTTCTGGAAGTCCACGCCGCCACACGCTTAGAAGTTTGTTTTGTTTAATAAAGAGCCGTTTACCGAACCCACGTCTATCCTTGTACTTTGTTAACGCTACAATATAGTTATATACTAGATCTGTGGAATAAAGACGAGGCTGACGTCAGGGCGCACGCGCGGCAATGTTGACAAAGGACGAGGAATTTGATCGATGGATTTAATGGATTTAAAGTGCACGGATGGTTTGATAATATTATTGCTTATATTATAGTTATTTGAAATATAGTTTATCTATCGTTATATGAGCCTGTGGAATATTTTGAAGTGCAAGCGCCCTCAGCCGCGCGCACCCATTGTTGATAAAGAACGATCGATGGATTTAATGAATTGGAGTGACACCGATGATTTTATAAACGTGTTATTCATGTAATCGTTTTCTTTAATAACTATGTTACGTCAGGCCCATTCTCAGCTCTTCGTTTGTGTTTGTCACGTTAGCATACCTATCATTTAGCCTGTTGTTGCTATCGTATAGAACGATCGATGGATTTAATGAATTGGAGTGACACTGATGGGTTTATAAACATGTTATTTATGTGATAGTTGTCCTAAATCACTCTATATGTTACGTCAGGCCCATTCTCAGCTCTTTGTTTGTGTTTGTCACGTTAGCATACCTATCATTTAGCCTGTTGTTGCTATCGTTTAGCCTGTTGTTGCTCGTTCATGTTTTTGGTGTGGGATTTTGTCGAATAAATTGCCCCCCAAAATGCGACTTATACTCCGGAGCGACATATAATTTTTTTTTTTCACTTTTTGGGGCATTTTATGGCTGGTGTTACTTATACTCCGGAGCGACTTATAGTCCGGAAAATACAGTACTCCCTTTTATTAACACAAAGAAGAGACAGAACGAGATCAAGACGGACATTACTGAAGAAAGGAAGCTTTCATACACAAACCCTCTTTAAGGTGGACAAAAGAAATGCATATGATGCCGCTTTTAAGTTAAAGGCAGTCGATTTGGCTCTTAACGAAGGGAAAAGAGCTGCTGCGTTTACTGTAGAGCACAGGTGTCAAACTCAAGGCCCGGGGGCCCAGATACGGCCCGCCACATCATTTTACGTGGCCCGCAAAGACAAATTGTGCATCAAATTTGTGTGTCATTACGAGAATTGCAAGTTGTCTTCACTTTTAATAATATATATTTTTTTAAATATTTGACCAGTTTTTACTCGTCTAATTTGAATACGAGTTATTTGTCAGTTTGTTTTGTAGCTTTTACTGAATATAATATGAGGTGCTCATACATTTATTTTGGGTTGACAGTCATAATGGCCCTCCAAAAGAAGCTATGACTACAATGTGGCCTGCGAAAAAATATGAGTTTGATACCCCTGCTGTAGAGCTTTCTTCTGGCCACTAGAGTGCACCAGGCTATTGTTGATGACATCTTGTTGAGTCACCCTTTTCAGTATTTTTTTTTCCTGGTCATGTCTTCTCCGGAGCTTTCGTGTAGCTCGTATCGCATTGCCAACTTTACCCCTGTAAGTGGTCCCATTTTATTTATTATTAGTTGTGTGTTGCTTGTTGTTAGAGTTGTGCTCACTCCAACTTATTTTGCAAGAACCACACGGGAGACACTTAAGTAAGTCCTTTTAGACACCTGCAGGTGGAGAGTCCATTCATCGATGTACATACAGCGATGATCGAATGAAGTCTGACTCTCCCTCCTGCAAGAGCATATTATATATATTAAGAAAAACAGAGTGGGGGTAAGAGTGGACTGGATAGAGAAAGCCCTTGTCCTCTAGTCAAAACATATCAGGGGGTGTTTTACGACGTTGTGTAGGATGGGACAAGCTAGGTTATTTATTACCAGTTACATTCCACTATAAGCATAAAACTAATCTAACCAGGTTATTTATTACAGGTTGCATTCCAACATAATCATACGATAAGGATAATCTGGAAAACCCTGACACTTGTGTTCCCTGCACATTACATTTATTATGGTCGTCGCTGAGATTTATACATGTTTGTATGTTTGCAGAGCTCCATCTCTGTCAATAAAGGATATGTTAATAAAAGGTATGTGTCCCTAAAGAACCATCTCTTTCCTGACAATATTCTTTGTGTATATTCTCTTAAAAATGGTAATTAAACATTAAAAGACCTGCGGCTTATGGTCCGGTGCAGCTTATATATGAACAAAACAAGATTTCCCCCTAAATTTAGCTGGTGCGGCTTATAATCAGGTGCGGTTTATAGTCCTGAAATTATGGTGCTTAATTTTGATTAATTTTAATTCGTCAGATAGTTGCACAAAATAAAATCCTCTGGGTCAGGATGATTTATTTTGTGCAACCACTTGACAAAATAAAACTGAGAAAATTCAGCAGCAATTTCTTTCAGTGGGCAACATGTCCACCCTGGGGGAAAAAAAGCTGGAACAGGGGCAAAAAGACTTGCAAAGATATGGAATGCTTTTGAGCACTCTGCCCTGCCCGCATATTGGATGCAATATGTCATATGCAGACATATTGGATACATATCCGATTTACATCCACATACAGAAGAGCCCCACATTCGAATTTATTTTAAGGTGATCTGAATTGAAAAAAGTAAACTGATAAATGTGAATATTTTCAAACAACGTATTGGTTTGAATATTAAATATTTAGTTATTAATTTGAATCACGTTTGAAAAATATTCAAAAATCATTGCATTATGTTTTTGTTCATTTTACACAATGTCCCAACTTCATAGGATTTGAAGATTGTACTTTGCATCGTCAGCCGCCTGAAAAAATAAATTGTGTTCTAAAAGAGTAACTTGATCTACATACCACTGTGTTGTGGGACTGATTCAATATGGATGTAGGGTGAAAACTGACTTTCTTCTCCTTATTACTAGAGGGCAGCTTTGTCTCAGGGTTAATATGAAGCAGATTTGGGTACATGCCAGCAACTAAGGCTGCCTTCACCACTGCCCAGTTTTCTGAGTTGATGTTCACATCTCGTATATCACTTTCCCCATGGGCCCTCACAAAGCCTGGAGGAAAAATAGGAATAATGAAGAGATAATTTATTGCATTGACATATATAAAAATATTTCAGGAAGACAATGAGAAGAAAACCAAAGAAAGAAGACAATGACAGACAACCTTTATACATTTGAGTGTAAATGTGATCAATTAAAACGGACCAGTTGCACGAAGGTGTCTCAGCAGCTGCGTTCTCATGCCAAGAATCATGTCCATGGTGGCATTAGAAAGATAGTTCTTTTCACAGAAGGACCTCTCTGAGCCATCATTGCGAGCCTTCTGCCATGCCTAACAGACCAAAAGCAATGTCAACATATGTATTAGAGATTTGGCAAAATTGTACATTCATTGACAAAAGTGTTCCAATAACTAAATAATCTCTCATACTATTAATAATCTTCCATATCCCGCAAATTTCGGACTATAAGCCGCAACTTTTTTCTCAAATTTTGAACCCTGCGGCTAATATAGGATTTTTTCCGTGATTTTTGTGATGACTTGATCACTTTTATACACTTGTAAAAAGGCTGTGGACCGCTGTTGTGCGGCACAGCTTTGCTGGACGGAGGGATATGTGACACGGTCACTGGGGAGAAAAATGGTGTGTTGATCGCATGTCCATCCGCCAGGCAAATAGTGCCGTATAATTCACACAAAAAAAGGG
This sequence comes from Syngnathus scovelli, assembly GCF_024217435.2. NCBI lineage: Eukaryota > Metazoa > Chordata > Actinopteri > Syngnathiformes > Syngnathidae > Syngnathus > Syngnathus scovelli. The sequence continues at coordinate 4,719,380 of NC_090859.1, forward strand.
ACAGAACGAGATCAAGACGGACATTACTGAAAGGAAGCTTTTATACACAAATTGTCATTATGGGAGACAAAAGAAGGATTGTTTTCCGTGATTTTTGTGATGACTTGATCAGGAAGGAAGCTTTTATACTCAAGCCGTCATTATGGAGGACAAAAGAAATGCATATGATGCCGCTTTAAGTTAAAGGCAGTCGATGTTGATGACATTGTGTTGCGTCACCCTTTTCTTTATTTCCCAGTTACGTCTACTCTGGAGCTATACGTGTAGCTCACTAGTAACTTAGCACTTTGTGCATGAATAAAATTAGCATGAACAGACCCTCGTCATGGAAAATGCTAGAAGAAATGCATAAAAGCGACGACGAAAGAGAGACTAAGAAAGTGTGTGGCGAAGGATATCTAACGCTATTCCAATCGGACACTGAGGAGGAAGACTTCGATGGTTTCAGTGCACAGGAGGAAGATGAAGACAGCTTTTACTGGCTCATTTTTTTTACTTTTACTGGAATATTGTTTTGACCATCCCTGTTAGTGCTGTGCTACCGTCTTGCTGCTGTGTTACCGCTGCGTCTCAGTGACTGTTACCGGTGTGTTTTTTTTTTCAATTCAGCCCTATTAGTGCGGTGTTACTTTCGTGTTGCTGCAGTATTACTGCCTGTATTACTGGTATTACTGTCACAGTAATTTCTTGGAAAGAAATGTTAAGGTATGTTATTAAAACTTTAAAAAGGCTTTCTGTGTACTGTCTTCCTTTGTAAGTAACTCGCGTGCACACTTCTGTGTTGTTGCGGTCCTACTGCTGCGTCACAGGCAGCGTTTAGAAAGGCACGTTAAAGTATGTTATTAAAACTTTAAAAATGCTTTCTGTGTACTGTCTTTGTTTGTAAAAGTCATGCGCACATGCGGCTTATAGTCCGGTGCGGCTTATAGTCCGGTGCGGCTTATACCATAAGAGAAAAACTGAACTATCCCAGAAATTTAGCTGGTGCGGCTTATTGTCCGGTGCAGCTAATAGTCCGAAAATTACGGTAGTAATTATTGGCGGCTTGGTGGGGCACTGGTTAGCACGTCCGCCTCACAGTTAGGAGTGTGCCGGTTCGATTCCACCTCCGACCCTCCCTGTGTGGAGTTTGCATGTTCTCCCCGAGCCCGCGTGGGTTTTCTCCGGGTACTCCGGTTTCCTCCCACATCCCAAAAACATCCTTGATAGGCCGATTCAGCACTACAAAATGCCCCTGAGTGCGAGTGCGGATGACTGTTTGTCTTTGTGTGCTCTGCAGTCGGCTAGCAACCGGTTCAGGGTGTCCTCCGCCTACTGCCCGATGACTGCTGGGATAGGCTCCAGCATGCCCACGACCCCCGTGGGGAAAAAGCGGTACAGAAAATGGATGGATGGATGGATGGATGGATGGATGGATGGATGGATGGACGGACGGACGGACGGACGGACGGACGGACGGACGGACGGACGGACGGACGGACGGACGGACGGACGGATGGATGGATAATTATTTGTGAAAATGTCTCTTGTACATAAGTCAGTATTGTACTGGGTACTGAATAGAGAATTAAAATTACCTGAAAAATTCTCAGCATGGTCATGTGGTCACTGAAGCTGTTGGAAGCGAAATGTTTACGACACTGAAGAGCAGCCCTCTTCTGAGAGCCCTGGACAGGGAGAATAAAGGGGTCCCGATAACCTAATGTACAGGCGATGGTCAAAATGGGGTCTAGACACTTCAGCACTACAGCACATAGGACCATCTTTCCCAGATTGGGCTCAACAGGTAGATCAGCCAAATGGAAGCCAAGGTCAGTCAAGTCTTCATTCTCATTCATAGCATCTATTGTCTGATGAAAAAGACATGATTGAAACAATACCCACCATGTATGTGATGCATTCATTGTTACTCATCCATTATAAGCATTTCTTACCTTAAGAATCTGCACAGCACTCTTTACAGCATGTGCTGTAGGAGGTTGTGGAGCCTTGGACAAGAACTCAGATACTGGAGAGGGAGTCAGCAATTTGGTCTGCAGACATAATTCCTAACACAAAAACACACAGACACAAACACACAGAAAGACAGACACACACACGAAACAAAAATGAATACTTTGGTAAGGAATTTTAGCATCTACGTTCTAGCCAGGCTGGAGACAATTATTTGCTGTTCTTCCCATTCCACTGCAAATTGGCAGTTGATTTGTGATTTTATAATTATGTACAGTTATATGCAAAAGTTTGGGCACCCCTGATCACTGTTCCCTCTAAGCTGCGCAGCTGCACAATTGCGCACTGCTCGCACAGTCTCTGCGGACAAGAAACTCTATGCTGCACACAAAATAAATTTCAGCATAAATTGATTGATTAATATCTAATGTTAGACGTAATCTAATCTAATTAAGTGGCCGAATGATTTTCTTTCTGTGCCTTTTTGTAGTGTAAATCAGTGATTAACAGGTGTCCAGCCAATGCTATGATATGGTTCACTTACGCTTACATAGCCAATCATAGCATTGACAGTGCCTGAAAATGTGTCCTGCCCATCTGTGCCGTGCAGGTTAGCTAGCTAACAACAGTGCGGCGGAGTCAAGAGATGCAAACGCTAAGTTAGCTAACCCCTTTCTCATGGCGAAATGAACGAGCAGCGACACATCCACTCGCCATGCCAAAGTATATAAGAGATGTGGCGGTTCTTTTAATCAGCTCAGTGACCTAGTGGTAGAGTGTCCGCCCTGAGACTGGAAGGTTGTGGGTTCAAACCCCAGCCGGGTCATACCGAAGACTATTAAAATGGGACCCATTGCCTCCCTGCTTGGCACTCAGCATTAAGGGTTGGAATTGGGGGGTTAGATCACCAAATGATTCCCGAGCGCGGCACCACTGCTGCTCACTCCTCCCCTCTCCCCCAGGGGATGGATCAAAATCACACGGGGATGGGTTAAATGCAGAGGACAAATTTCTCCACACCCAGATGTGTGTGTGACAATCATTGGGACTTTAACTTTTAAGATGGAATGGCTGTCGGAGTGTGTGCAAATAAAAGAGCAAACGGTGAAACTGGGTGTGATTTTTTCTTTTTCGAATGAGAAAGGTCTACTATGCAAAGCACGCAGAGTTTACAGAGGGAAAATATGGACTGAATGGAAGTTTGGCTACCTCAAGTGTTACATTCAGCAGAAATGTCATTTGAAAGCTGTTGGAATTGTACAAAGACTCAAGATGGGACAGGGGATCGGTACATTATTGCGGGTGAGCGCAAAAGAACGACAGAAAAGGAATGAGCTGTCACACAAAACAAAATCCGACCCCAAGCTTATAAAGTTCTCGTTGTCTATTTATTTATTTATTTAATCTAGTGTTGCACACAGTGGTCCACAGTGTGTACAGGAAGCTTGAAAAATTAGAGGGAACATTGCCCATGATCATTTTCAAGATTTTCCTTTATAAATCATTGGTTGTTCAGAACAGCAATTTCAGTAAAATATATACAGTAATCCCTCGCTATATCACGGTTCAACTTTCACGGCTTCGCTGCTTCACGTTTTTTTTTCACAGTGAATTGTGTTATGGGTTCAGATGAAAAAGACAATACAGAGCGAAGTCAGGCCGCAGAGGTGCACTATATAGTACGTACTGATGACTAAAATTATTATTTTACTGTTATCTGGAAGAAAGTGTTTACTTTTCTTTGTTAAACAAATGCTTGGGCCTGAAAACAAGTTTTACCTGTATAATAAAAAATTAAAAAAAAGGTTTCTACTGCACAGATTTCACCTATCACGGGTTCTTTTTGGAACGTAACCCCAGCAAAAAAGGAGGGATTACTGTAGCAGACAAACAGTAATATTTGAGAAGTGAGATGAAGTTTACAGAATTTACAGAAAGTTTGCAATCATTACTTAAACTTTAAGTTTAAACTTAATCTTTAAGTCTTAAAGATAGGCCGGTGCATACATTTGGGCACCCTTGTTGTTTTTTGATTTGAAAACCTTTAGCACTTATTATTGGAACACAAAATTTGTTTGGTAAACGCATTCAAAATGATCAGGGGTGCACAAACTTTTTCATACGACTGTATATGTAATTAATAATGATAAATTCTGTGATACATACAGTCAAACCTCGCTTTTCACCCACAATCCGTTCCAGAAGGCGGTTTGAGAAGTGAATCGGTCTAATTCCGAATCTATTTTTCCCATTACAAATAATGTAAAAAATGTTAATCCATTCCAAGACTAAAAAAAAAAACGCTTTTTTTAAGCATTTTTTCATTTGCATATTTTTGTTCGATCGCGCAACTGCACCGCGCTGGTCGCATCATTGTGACAGAGCCGTCGCTGAAATTTAGAAAATATTTTTAAAGTCCTGATGTACTTTCCAAAATTTAAGTGGACCAAAGTGCGCAGGGAGCTTAATTTGGTCTGATCGCGCAACCGCAGGGCGCCGGGCGCTCACTGTCGCATTGCTTTAAGAGCGTCTTTGTGTTTTAGGATGGCTTTACTGCTCCCACTTGCTTTCTTTGGAGGCATGATTAGGGGTTAATACAATCCTCAAGGTAACGAAAATACAATAACGAACGGAGTCAGTCGGCATCTGGGCCGCGCGGTCGGGTTTTCTCGGCACATCTCGCGAGGTTCGACCTCCGAATTTTGTTCGACAACCGAAGCAAAAAAATCTTGAAATTTCCGTTTAAATTCCGATTTGTTCGAGAACCGGGACGTTCGAAAACCAAGGTTTAACTGTATTTGTTTTCATAAAAACCTGTGACGCACCGAGGCCACAATAGGTGACGCGCAAAGTGACGAGGGATTACTATATATATTTTATAAATGGTGAGCAGATCACAGAAACCCTACATTTGGCCAATAAAGATTGTTGATTTTGATAACAGTAATAGTGAACACAGGCTTTCACTTGATCTGATTTCATCTCTAGTATTTATGGTTCTGTGCATCCAATTTGCTTGGTCATGGACACAATATAGTAACATAGTCACAACAACAAACCTTACACTGATATCAAAAGTGTAAACAGCAGTGACATGTGGTGAGGTTCATGACTGGGGAGGCATTAAAAGGAAAATGACTTTATAATAAAAACAATTGAATTTGTTTTTTCCCTTTTCATAATGGCAGGGGAGGCATGGCCCTTGCCTCCTCTGACCGCACGTCCCTGGTAAACAGGATCTACCTGCAGAGGCATTCGTAGCAGCTGTGGAACCTGAAACTCCTGCATATTGTTGAACCTTAGTTGACTGAAGAGGTGGAAGCAAATCCCTGGTTGGCAGCGTCCGGCTCTGTGGACATGTTTGACTTTCAGGTTCATGTTCAATTTTGTCAAACACTTGTTATCATTGAGTAAATGGGCACAGCTATTTCAAATTTGTATCAAACAAAATACAATATGAGTAGCATGACAAATTCTCAATATGGACATTATAGTTGTTACCTTCCTCTTCGTTGAAGAGCGCTGGCTTTTGAAATCCAGACTGTCTTTAACATTGAGATGCGACTGATGGTATCAAAAGATTTCTATAAAAATAAAAAAAAAGACGTGTTTACAGATATGTCTATTGATAACTACAAATGTTGTGAAATATTTTTGAAAACTTTCATACCTCTTTGACTTTTCCAGAATCAATCACAAAGACAACATCATTAATGGTGATGCTTGTCTCAGCAATGTTAGTAGAAAGAATCTGAGCAGTGGTGAAAGGTACAGCAAGTTTTTTTTACAATTAATCTAATTTGTTTATTGTGTGAAGGCTTCGCCTTCACACATTGTTATTCTACTTTATTATTATTATTATTCAACTTATTCCTCCCACTTTTTTGGCACCTAACTAGTCCTACATGCTTCAACCGATTCACCCCGTTCAAACTTTCACACATTCCAAAAATTCATGGCATGCTTGCTACCATTTTTTTTTGTTGATAACATTTACCGTTTTTGTGTAATTAGCAAATTTGTGACTTTTAAATCTCCATTCATTCTTAATGGCGATTTCAACACGAGCCATTTTCCCGCGTGGGTTTGAATTTTACAGTGGGCGGAATTTATTTTCGAAAAAAGTAGAATAACAATAGTGTGAAGGTCTTCGCCTTCACACGCAATTTCTCCAGGAATTGCAGATTGCTAGTTACAAACAGTATACATCAAATATATCTCAATATTTAAAATCAATTGAAGAATGATGGCTTTCCTCTGAAACATAACATGTATTCTTGCATGTAAATATAGAAAAATATGTGCTTACAATCTTTCTAACACTCGGTGGAGACTTCTTCATGGCTTTTTTCTGTTCAATGCTTGGCATGTCTGAATGAAGTGTGAACACCTGGTACCTGAGAGAAATATACATGTCATAGCCATGCTTTAGAATGGTGTTATACCTGACATGAATGGCGTCATGAGGATAATCTGGGACAAGCTATTTTAATGGCAGCAATGAGCCATCCTTATTTGCCACTGGTGGACATAACTTTCAAGCCTATCTCAGTGGTCCGCAAATTGTATAGGATAAGATATATAAAGCCCCTCTCTCATTGAGCGGCAAGCAATTGTGAATTGTTTCAAAGGTAACTAATGCCTGACAGTATTCATCAGGGTTTGGTAAAGGCCAAAAATGCCAAGCAGTCGGCAGACCAGCAGCAGACTTTCACCTGTTCTTTCATGTCCCCGTAGGAATTTGAACATGCGACAAGAAAAATCACCAAAACTAGAGGCAAACGTTTTGCAAACATTTGCAACCTTGAACAAACGCTGACGAACTCTGACGTGAAAGCAACATAAGCTGCCTTCTTAAACATTTGCCGCTCGATGGGATTCATGCCTAAGGATTTAATGCAGGAGGTGGAGATCAACCCTATAACATATGGGTTCCCCCAGGCCTCAACCACTTTGGCTATGCCAACCTTGTATTATTTTGACCTCACAGTCCTTATTACTGTGCAGCCTTGAATATGCATTTTATGAAATACTGTACTTTGGTTAGAGATCAGTGAGTTGGAAACAATTGATCTGCTGTGTCGACCACTAACAGGAGCAGACGAAAGAAGACTGTATTTTGGATACTTGAGTCATACTGGCATCCCAAATACAGGATGTAATGAGGAGCAGCCAGCAGAGGTATTTGCTATCCAATCAAAAAAGTACCACTCAACCTAAACCGACGGTTAGTGCACTACTAAAGGTTTGGTTAGTATAACAAATGATCTGCTTATTTTTTAAGCGGATTACCTTTTGGAAACGGTGGAAAATCTTGTATCATCGTAGAGAATCCGGTCCCTGAGCGATACAATGTCATCATATCCAGGAAGAAAAATTAGCACCGCACCTGAGACAAACAGCTATGATCACTTTTGAGCAGATTCAGAAGTACAGTTTCTTGAATGTGGTACATAATTAAGATTTTTTTCCAAACATAACTGGCAAAATAACTATCAATTTCATGCACTCAAGTGCATGTTTTTGTTATTTGAATCTGATGCAAATATTTACAATTTTTCCTTGTAATGAATGAGCTGTGATTGAGTTTAATACATTGACTAGCTAAGGAGTTCTGTTGAACAATAAACAGCCAATGTGTCCTTATTTCCGTAATACTATAACCGGTGAACTTGAATATAGATTTCCTTCCAAGAAATGACTGTCTAGTTTTGCATTTCAACTACTCCGTATTTGCAAAGGATATATTGTTAAAGGTCTTTGGATAAAAATGGTGCTGAATTTGAGGAAACAATTTTACCCTGTTGCAGCTTGTATAATTATTGTTTCAGAACTAAAATTGCCGTTCAATGGAATTTTTTCCAGGAAGGGCCAGTAAAGAGATTGTTATGAGACACACCATCACACGTGGTTGAGCAGATCATGTGCAGCAGGTCCATGATGAGATCTAGGTCTACAAACTCATCATCAAAGATGTGATGATACAGTTTGAGCAGGTCCTGGTCTTCGGAGGTTTGCTCAGCACTGGCACACTGAACCATTGGGGTCTCATTCTGGTCTTTTGTTTTAATGGCACTGCACAAACAAAGATATCCAAGCAATTACATGACTATTTCTTTATGCATTATTCAGGATTACACCACACAAAATTTCATTTTTTATGGCAATAAGATCATGAATACAAGTCGCCAAAATTCACCAATTCTTTGAAGAACTTTTATGGACAGAATTTCTAGGCGCAGTACTGTACTGGTCCTTTGTGGTGAAGAGGGTGCTGAGCCCAAAGGCGAAGCTCTCGATTTACTGGTCGATCAATGTTCCTAACCTCAACCATGGACACAAACTGTCGGTCGTGACCGAAAGAACAAGATCCCAGATACAACCAGCCGAAATGAGTTTCCTCCAACTCTGACCATAACCAAAATGATTTTTAATATAAAACTGATTTACATTAAGTAATACTGTGATATAATTGTACTTTAGCAGTTAATAAAACTAATTGATAACCCAATATTGATACAGTACAATATGACCATAAAGAATGTATATATACCATCAGTGCAGATCTGCATTTAGGAGCTGTCATACTCACATTGAAGACTGAAGAAGATCAACAGCATCTAATTGTTGTAAGCTTATTGCAAAGTCCAAGGCAGTCCTTTAATTAAAAGACATTTTAGTCTAAGTAGTGTTAGTCTCAGATGATGTAATGTGAAGACAAACCACATTTCGCTTGCGTTGGCAATAACATCAATAAATAAACAACGTATCATACCATCCATTTCCTGCCTTCAAGTTGATGTCCGCCCCCATGTTAAGCAACCGCTCCATCTCTGCGAGGAACCCTCGACCTGCTGTCACCATCAAAGATGTGGCCCCTGTCTTGCTGTGCATGTAGTTAACTAGGCAAGTCAATACAAACACGAGGACACAACTGGTCACGTTCCACAAGAAAATATGTCAAATAACTCTTGAGACTGCCCAACACATTTCATATACACGAAATGTTTTCTATTGTGTTCATTCAGGACTACATAGTCATACCATTAACATGTTCATAGAGAATGAGATTGAAGAGTTGAACAATATATTCCTGGTCTGCAATCATGAAAATATTAGCAATGCAAGTATCCATCTCTTTCACGAGCCATGGCTGCAACTGCTCTGAGCCTTTTACATTCTGCAACACAAGAAAACAAAAATGAAGCATTTACAGTCCTGCTCACCATTATTGGCAGTTAATGTACATAATGTGGAGTATCTCCTCAAAAAAATGAATCAAGTGAAACAATTTCTCGCTTTCTCATTTGACTTTTGAGTTCAATATACAGTATTTGCAGTTCATATTTAAGAATGGGTGTTTTTTAAACATATAGGTACAATTTATCTATTTAACTTTTATATACACTATATTTTAACTGTGGCGGCTCGGTGGCGCACTGGGTAGCACGTCCGCCTCACAGTTAGGAGGGTGCGGGTTCGATTCCACCTCCGGCCCTCCCTGTGTGGAGTTTGCATGTTCTCCCCGGGCCCGCGTGGGTTTTCTCCGGGCACTCCGGTTTCCTCCCACATTCCAAAAACATGCTTGGTAGGCCGATTGAAGACTCCAAATTGTCCCTAGGTGTGAGTGTGAGTCCGATTGGTTGTCTGTCTCTGTGTGCCCTGCGATTGGCTGGCAACCAGTTCAGGGTGTCCCCCGCCTACTGCCCGATGACGGCTGGGATAGGCTCCAGCACGCCCGCGACCCCCGTGGGGACTAAGCGGTTCAGAAAATGGATGGATGGATGGATGGATATTTTAACTGAATCATTAACATATTAGTGGTTTATATTTACAGTATATTTATTATAGATTTACAGTATTTGGCAAACTGTGTGTTTGCAAGGACATTACCAGTGTCTTGATGGTGCCTCCTTCATCCAGATCATTGCTGGCCCTGAATAAGTTAGAGGATGCCAGGTGTGTGTTTTGCCCATCTTCAATACTGATTTTCTCCTCTACTTTGTCCCTCTTTGTCAAAAGGTTCTGAGTCTCCTTCCCTGACAGGCAGAACTACAGTGAGGTGAACCAGACGATACTGTTGCTTCAAACACTAAGTAAATATTCATACTTCTCTGGGATTCTTCCTTGTTTTTGCCCACTTCTTTATTGTTAAAACCTGTGAACTTCAAAATGTCTTCAAGAAAATGTTGTTTCACTTCATACTGTCTTCCTTTGACTACAAAAAAAAAAAAACACAAGACAATTTATTCACAAGTCATGCAAAATAAAAGTTGAATATTCTCACAATGAGTAGCTAGCACATATTCATTAGTTCATTTGATTGTGTGAGATGGTGCTCCTTATTCCTGATTCATACTTTATTGAAATGGGTATAGTTCTTCATGTCTGAGTAGCAGACAGTGTAAAAAGCAGATAATGGCCTGTAAGAAATTCCTGTAATGTGTGATGTGTTCACTGAAACCACACGGTATGTTTAAAAACTCGACATTGATTTATTAGGATCACAAATAGAGGGCACACAATTCTGTGTAGACCTGGTTACTAAGAACAGCTTCCATATCTGTTCGAGGAAGCGCTCAAGTTTGCACCAGTTTTTGCAAATCTTTAGTAAATTAGGGTTAGTGTTGATGAGGTTTTAGGTGTACTATATTGCTTCTTTTTTTATTATACTGGAGAAAGAGCCCACAAACACTGTGCATCTCCTAAGTGTTTGAGGACTGACTACTGCATTATTGTGTTAGAATGAAGACTCAATTGAACAGTCTATTTCTGGATCGTTTAAGTTTCAGATTATGATTTGATATGAAGGTGGACATTAGACATGCCAGATGCCAGCAGTGAAAATGCTTCCCTTATATTATGGGAGCAAAGCAACTATTAACTCAAACAAACCAATTACACCAGAATCACAGTTTATAATGTCTTACGATGAAAAACAGGACAGGACCAAGCGCCAAAATATTTGAGGAACAAGTCAACATCCAAAGAAGCACTGGAGAGAACCAGTTTTATTGCAGGTATTTCCTCAAGTACATCAAGCATCTTCGTGAGCAAAAAGTCAGTGAGACCATCACGCTCATGCACCTCATCCTTAAAAAACACAGCAAAGTAGGTTAGCCTGGCAGATTGATTTTTAGGAAACAACCAAGTATATGAAGAGAAACACCTAAATACAAACAGTAATACCGCAAACATATTTTCAGAGTTTAGAGTTGTACATTAAATGCTCACCACAATGACATGTGTGACAGATGCCAGACTGACATCTCCAGCCATGAGTGTCCTGAGTAATACTCCAGTCGTACAGAAAGTAAGAAGAGTCTTGGGAGAAACCCTATGGAGTCAAAGCCAAGAGTCATTTACACAATTTCACAAAGATTACAAGAAGGAATAAGAGTTTAATGCTGAGTGTAGCGGTTTTTTTTTGTTGTTAAAATTATTTCACACTTTTTCAAATGTAAAATAAAAAATAAAAATATAAACACTGTCTAGTCTGTGCAAAAGTATGGGATAATTTGAGGGGATTGGGACTTGTACACAAATATCTCCCCCATATAACCTAACTATAATTTTAAGTGAGGTGCTACTGTGCTCCTAGAAAATTTCATAGGCATGCCTCTCCAGGCATTCACATTACACCCTACACTGCTCACTGAAGTGCACACGTAGCTTTTATGAGCTATTCGAGCTATTTGGACAGAGCCTTAGTCTGAGCCTTTTTTTTTTTTTTTTTTTTTTTTTTTTTTTTTTTGCTGTTACAAGAACTTCATTGCTCTGCCAAAGCGGAAAGCTCTGAAATTATTATTATTATTACCGTAATTTCCGGTGTATAAGCCGCACCGGACTATAAGCGACAACGGCTAAAATTCTGGGATATTTTAGTTTTTTTCTTACATAAGCTGCACCGGACTATAAACCGCACGTGCACATGGGTTTTTTTTACAAAGGAAGACAATGCACAGAAAGCCTTTTTGAAGTTTGAATAACATACTTGAACATGTCTTTCTAAACATTGCCTGTGACGCAGCAGTAGTACCACAGCAACACGAAAGTGTGCACGCGAGTTATTAACAAAGAAATACTGGACACAGAAAGCTTTTTTAAAGTTTTAATAACATACCTTAACATTTCTTTCCAAACACTGCCTGTGACGCGGCAGTAATACCGCAGCAACACGGAAGTAACACAGCACTAATAGGGTTTGATTAAATAAAACATAAGAGTCACTGAGACGCGGCGGTAACACAGCAGCAACACAGTAACACAGCACTAACAGGGCTGGTTGAAGTAAAAGTAAAAAAAAGAGCTTCATCGTCTTCATCTTTCTCCTGTGCACTGAAACCATCGAAGTCTTCCTCCTCAATTTCCGATTGGAATAACGTTAGATATCCTTCGCCACACACTTTCTCAGTATCTCTTTCGTCGTCGTTTTTATCCATTTCTTCTAGCATTTTCCATGATGAGGGTCTGTTCATGCTAATCTTATTCATGCACGAAGCGCTAAATTACATTAAACTAGTGAGCGACACGTATAGCTCCAGAGTAGACCGGACCACGAAATAAAGAAAAGGGTGCCGCAACACAATGTCATCAACATCGACTGCCTTTACCTTAAAAGCGGCATCATATGCATTTCTTTTGTCCCCCCTAATGACGGTTTGTGTATAAAAGCTTCCTTTCAGTAATGTCCGTCTTGATTGCGTTCTGCGTGATGCGCGAAATGTTGTAAACACAAACTAGCACGTCTTCTTCGGCGCATTATCTCTTCTTCGCCTATACATACACCGCGTCGCCATTTAAGCCTCAGGGTTCAAAGTAACCTTCTGAATAAAATGCATTAAAAGTTCACATTCATTACAACTTGTTTTTGGTGAGCAAAATGTCAGAAGAATTGAATTTAAATGCTGATTGATTGGGTTTTAATACAATGCAGATGGTCCAAACAGCGCCACTGCTTTGTGTAATCTCTGAGTCACATGGCAGAGTAAGAGAAAGGGTTTAGAGCACAGGTGTCAAACTCAAGGCCCGGGTGCCAGATATGGCCCGCCACATCATTCTATGTGGCCCGCGAAGACAAATCGTGCATCAAATTCGTGTGTCATTACTAGAATTGCAAATTGTCTTCACTTTTAATATCTTTTTTTTTTAATATTTAACCAGTTTTTACTCATCTGATTTGAAAACTAGTTATTTGTCAGTTTGTTTTGTAGCTTTGACGGTACATAATAGTGTTAAGCTTAAAAGTGATCAAGTCATCACAAAAATCCTGAAAAATATCTTATATAAGCCGCACCTGACTATAAGCCGCAGGGTTCAAAATTTTTGAAAAAAGTCACGGCTTATACACCGGAAACTACGGTAGACGTGACCACGAAATGAAGAAAAGGGTGATGCAACACAATGTTGTCATCATCGACTGCCTTTAGCTTAAAAGCGGCATTATATGCATTTCTTTTGTCCCCCATAATGACGGTTTGTGTATAAAAGCTTCCTTTCAGTAATGTCTGTCTTGATCGCGTTCTGCGTGACGCGCAAAATGTTGTAAACACAAACTAGCACGTCTTCTTCGGCGCATTATTTCTTATTCGTCTGTCTCGCTCTTGCTTCCTGCTAGAGCGCCCCCCTGGAGGCCGGAGGCCATAAAAATCCATAAGTACGCCGCGCCACCATTTAAAGGGCTAGGGACATCCCTTTTTTTTTTTTCAATTAGAACAGAATTTGATAGAATGTATAAAGTGAACACATTTGCCGCATTGGAAATTAAAAATGGACACCGATTACTAAGAATAAAGCTGAAATGAAATGCCAGTTTATCGATCGGGTCCCGCACGAAGCCAAACTGGCGGCGCCATTACTGTGACGTCACAAGTTGTACATCTGAATGTCAACAAACCCAAACAACATGGCAGATGATAGCGACAGCTCCGTTTCTAGCGGCAATATTAGCACCATTTTATCCAATTCAGAAACCTCTTTTGACGCAGAATATGATGAATCTAGCAGTTCACTTGGGCTGAGCTGAGCACATTTTCTGAATTGTGCCCCTCCCGTCACTCTGGTTAGGTTGGCATAGTAAAAAGTGCTCTTGGGGGCTTTAGAGTGCCGAGTTGATCTCGGCACATGAAGACATGACCACCTGCAACGTTTGGTTTAGGTTTGATAAGCATTTTTAATTTTATTGCTTAAATCGCATTTTCTCGACGAGCTGAGCACGTTTTCTGAATTGTGCCTCTCCCGTCACTGTGGTTAGGTTGGCATAGTAAAAAGAGTAGAGTGCCGAGTTGACCACTGCGCATGGAGAAATGAACATCTGCAGCGTTTGGTTCAGGTTTTAGGCGCATTTTATTTCTTAAATCGCATTTTTTCGACGAACTGAGCACGTTTTCTGAATTGTGCCCCTCCCGTCACGCTTCGACATACTTTTCAAAGTCAAAGTCTCAAAGTCTCCTTTATTGTCAATTCCTCCGCATGTCAAGACACACAAAGAGATCGAAATTACGTTTCTCACTATCCCAGGGTGACAAGACAGAGTTCACAACGCACATACAAGTAAACAACACAGGAAAATTAAAACAAGAAGATGAACAATAAGAGTGATAGCACGCTAGCCTCTCCCGATGCACAGCAGAGTCTGGAAAGATAAGACAGAGTTCACAACGCACATACAAGTAAACAACACAGGACAAATAAAACAAGAAGATGAACAATAAGAGTGATAGGACGCTAGCCGCTCCCGATGCACAGCAGGGCGGACCCTGGAGAAAGATGACAGTCAACCAGGCCACTGTGAACACGAGCACACAGCAGGCACGCACTGTCTGGTTCGTGGATCCTATCAGGCGAACTCAACCCATCTTGTCGTCCCGCGAACGAACGTACGCCAGGATAATGGAAGGCACGGCTAGGCGAGCTGGGTTGGCCGCAAACCTGGCCCGACGTCTCCGCGCTGGCCCCTCTTCTCTTTTTGTTTACATTCACTGAAGCTAAACGCGTACAACTTGAGACGTCATGAGACGTCACTTCCGGCTGGCGGCTCGGTGCAGTCAAACTCGTCTGTGCGGCAAATTTAAATGATATTTTTCAGAGCAACAGCTTCCTTTTCGTTGTTTCGAGCGTCAATTTATATTTATAAGCCCATAAGCTAACTAAAACCGATTTATACATATACCGGTGTCTCTAGCCATTTAAGCCTCAGGGTTCAAAGTAACCTTCTGAATAAAATGCATTAAAAGTTCACATTCATTACAACTTCTTTTTGGTGAGCAAAATGTCAGAAGAATTGAATTTAAATGCTGATTGATTGGGTTTTAATACAATGCAGATGGTCCAAACAGCGCCACTGCTTTGTGTAATCTCTGAGTCACATGGCAGACTAAGAGAAAGGGTTTAGAGCACAGGTGTCAAACTCAAGGCCCGGGGGCCAGATACGGCCCGCCACATCATTCTATGTGGCCCGCGAAGACAAATTGTGCATCAAATTCGTGTGTCATTACTAGAATTGCAAATTGTCTTCACTTTTAATAATATATATTTTTTTAAATACTTGACCAGTTTTTACTCGTCTGATTTGAAAACGAGTTATTTGTCCGTTTGTTTTTAAGCTTTTACTGTATATAATAGTGTTAAGAGTAAAAGTGATCAAGTCATCACAAAAATCACGAAAAAAATCTTATATAAACCGCACCTGACTATAAGCCGCAGGGTTTAAAATTTTGGAAAAAAGTCGCGGCTTATACACCGGAAATTACGTTGTTATTATTATTATTATTATTATGTAGGAAATTTTGACTAAAAGGGGTTTTACCTGCTCTCTAGTCTAATGTGATAGCCAACAGTCTTGCCGATTGTCTCTCCCCTCTCAGCTGCCACTCTCTCAGCGACAGTGATAGCAGCCAGGCGTCTGGGCTGAGTACAGAAAATTCTGCAGCACTCTCCTTTCTTGCTGCAGTCGTCCAACAGAAACTGTGGAATCTGATCAAACGTATATGAAAAAATCAAATTATTCGAATGGCAAACCCAACAGTGAAACCCACACCAAAAATAAGCACTATCTAATGTTGAAGCAAGATCTGCTCAGGTCGGATCTGTTTTTATCCAAATGGCTCCTCCACTGTGCTTATGTTGACTGCAATGCAGTAGCAATGCAGTAAATTTCTCAGGGCAACCAGAATTCCCCAAGTAAGGTTTTCTAAATAATGCGTTGATCTGGGTTTAAAAAAATAACCCCCCCTAAAAAAATATACAGTGCCTCACGAATGCATTACCCCCCTCTTTGAACATTTTGACCTTTTGACACTTTTAAGCTTTCAAATATAAAGATAAAATTGCATGTTTTGTGAAAAATCAACACTAGTGGGACACAATCATGAAGCAGAACAAAATTAATATAAAGTGTTTTTACAGTGCCTTGCGAAAGTATTCGGCCCCCTTGAACCTTTCAACATTTTGCCACATTTCAGGCTTCAAACATAAAGATATAAAATTTAATTTTTTTGTCATGAATCAACACATTTTCTGAATTGTGCCCCTCCCGTCACTCTGGTTAGGTTGGCATAGTAAAAAGTGCTCTTGGGGGCTTTAGAGTGCCGAGTTGATCTCGGCACATGAAGACATGACCACCTGCAACGTTTGGTTTAGGTTTGATAAGCATTTTTAATTTTATTGCTTAAATCGCATTTTCTCGACGAGCTGAGCACGTTTTCTGAATTGTGCCTCTCCCGTCACTGTGGTTAGGTTGGCATAGTAAAAAGAGTAGAGTGCCGAGTTGACCACTGCGAATGAAGAAATGAACATCTGCAGCGTTTGGTTTAGGTTTTAGGCACATTTTTAATTTTATTTCTTAAATCGCATTTTTTCGACGAGCTGAGCACGTTTTCTGAATTCCCCTCCCGTCACGCTTCGACATACTTTTCAAAGTCAAAGTCTCAAAAGTCTCCTTTACTGTCAATTCCTCCGCATGTCAAGACACACAAAGAGATCGAAATTACGTTTCTCACTATCCCAGGGTGACAAGACAGCGTTCACAACGCACATACAAGTAAACAACACAGGAAAAATAAAACAAGAAGATGAACAATAAGAGTGATAGCACGCTAGCCGCTCCCGATGCACAGCAGAGTCCGGAAAGATAAGACAGAGTTCACAACGCACATACAAGTAAACAACACAGGACAAATAAAACAAGAAGATGAACAATAAGAGTGATAGCACGCTAGCCGCTCCCGATGCACAGCAGGGTCCGGAAAGATGACAGTCAACCAGGCCACTGTGAACACGAGCACACAGCAGGCACGCACTGTCCGGTTCGTGGATCCTATCAGGCGAACTCAACCCATCTTGTCGTCCCGCGAACGAATGTACGCCAGGATAATGGAAGGCACGGCTAGGCGAGCTGGGTTGGCCGCAAACCTGGCCCGACGTCGCTGGGTTGGCCGCAAACCTGGCCCGACGTCTCCGCGCTGGCCCCTCTTCTCTTTTTGTTTACATTCACTGAAGCTAAACGCGTACAACTTGAGACGTCATGAGACGTCACTTCCGGCTGGCGGCTCAGTGCAGTCAAACTCGTCTGTGCGGCAAATTTAAATGATATTTTTCAGAGCAACAGCTTCCTTTTCGTTGTTTCGAGCGTCAATTTATATTTATAAGCCCATAAGCTAACTAAAACCGATTTATACATATACCGGTGTCTCTAGCCCTTTAAAGCGCAGAGAGAACCATGAAGACAAAAGAAATGGAAGGGGGAGCTACCGGTGTGTTCGGCCATCCCCGGACAGGGGGCGGGGCGGGGCAATGACATACCAGCTCTGCCGAACCCCTGAAGCCGACTCACCGAACTCCTAGGGTTCGATCGAACCCAGGTTAAGAACCACTGCTCTGGATGAAATGCAGATAACTACAGCTGAGGTGGGAGAGTCTGTCCATGGGACAACAATCAGTTGTGCACTGCACAAATCTAGCCTTTATGGAAGAGTGGCAAGAAGAAAGCCATTTCTCAAAGATATCCATAAAAAGTCTCGTTTAAACACACCAAACATGTGGAAGAAGGTGCTCTGGTCGGATGAATCCAAAATCGAACTTTTTGGCCACAATGCAAAACGATATGTTTGGCGTAAAAGCAACACAGCTCATCACCTTGAACACACCATCCCCACTGTCAAACATGGTGGTGGCAGCATCATGGTTTGGGCCTGCTTTTCTTCAGCAGGGACAGGGAAGATAGCTAAAATTGATGGGAAGATGAATGGAGCCAAATACAGGACCAT
The DNA here is from genome assembly GCF_024217435.2 of Syngnathus scovelli. Taxonomy (NCBI): domain Eukaryota; kingdom Metazoa; phylum Chordata; class Actinopteri; order Syngnathiformes; family Syngnathidae; genus Syngnathus; species Syngnathus scovelli. Next base: position 4,737,598 of record NC_090859.1, read on the forward strand.
TCTGGAAGAAAACCTGTTGGAGTCTGCAAAAGACCTGAGCCTGGGCTGGAGATTTATCTTCCAACAGGACAATGATCCAAAACATAAAGCCAAATCTACAATGGAATGGTTCACAAATAGACGTATCCAGGTGTTAGAATGGCTAAGTCAAAGTCCAGACCTGAATCCAATCGAGAATCTGTGGAAAGAGCTGAAGACTGCTGTTCACAAACGCTCTCCATCCAACCTCACTGAGCTCGAGCTGTTTTGCAAGGAAGAATGGGCAAGAATTCCAGTCTTTCGATGTGCAAAACTGATAGAGACATATCCCAAGCGACTTGCAGCTGTAATTGCAGCAAAAGGTGGCGCTACAAAGTATTAGCGCAAGGGGGCCGAATAATATTGCACGCCCCACTTTTCAGTTTTTTATTTTTTTAAAAAGTTTAAATTATCCAATAAATTTCGTTCCACTTCACGATTGTGTCCCACTTGTTGTTGATTCTTGACAAAAAATTTAAATTTTATATCCGTATGTTTGAAGTCTGAAATGTGGCGAATTGTTGAAAGGTTCAAGGGGGCCGAATACTTTCGCAAGGCACTGTATAATGAGATGTTGGGTGTATGAAATTATTCACCCACTTTAAGTCCTTGACTAAAAAAAGCATATACAGCTCTCATTAGTGGAAAAGTGACTTCTGGTTAAAATGTGACACTGAATGTACAAGAATGCCACTGAGGAGTATTCATAAACAATTGTATTGATTTTGCAATCATTCTCTTACCTGGGTGGTTTTCCCAGAACCCGTCTCTCCTACGATCAGTACCACTTTGTTTTCTCCAATTAGTCTGACTATCTGTTCCTCATGCTCATACACAGGCAGCGCACGGCGGAAACTGTCAAACTCTGATGCCCTCCTCCTTGGGGGAACCACAGAAATGCCACTATCCAGGCACCCCTTTGGCCTGTTCATGTCAAAGCTGTTGTCTGATTGATAGAAGACAGATCATGATACAACTTTGTCCAAATGTGACAAGAACAGCTAAACGTTTGCATGACTACAACTTTTAGTGTTCTGTCATTCTCTGTACGTATATGAAAATATTGAACACAATCTGAAATCCAATATGCATTTCATTATTGGTTTATTGGTTTATTGACGCTATTGGGTGCACATGTTGCAACTTTTACAGTAGTTGATGACTTTTTTTAATGATAATTCAAAGACTGTGGATTCTACATTCAATAACTGCACCTGATTAGGGATAAAAGACTACAATATAAACTGCATTTTGTGCAAACTGCCAAGAGCTGGCGCATGCAAGATCGCAGTCATTATTGCATACTAAAATAAAGCTACCGTATTTTTCAGACTACAAGTCGCGTTTTTTTTTTTTCATAGTTTGGGTGGTTTCCTCTTATACTGAGGAGCGACATATATGTGGATTTTTTCACAAATTTTCAAAATTAAAAAAAAAAGGTGAAACCACGATAAACTGACCGCAATGTAGCAAGGGATTACTGTAATTTGAATTTCAAGTGACATCAGCAGTGCGGCGCAGCGGTTGTTTACATAAAGGACAAAGATTCGATCACGGGATGACGAAGATGACGAAGGGCCCCACGTACTGCCGGCATCAATAGCGGCTTTGTTTGTAAGCAACACGGGGGACGAAGAGTTTGAAGGATTTAATGACTTGGAGTGACACAGAAGGTTTGAAAAAATATTATGGCTTTTACGCACGCCCAGTCCGACTCTACGGAGCTCTCTTTCACTTCCGTGGATGGAAGTCGGGGGCCGGCGCTCAGCCGGGTGGCTGTCCGGGGACGGTGGATGGGGTTCGGACATGGCTTTTATGCACGCCCAGTCCTACTCTACGGAGCTCTCTTTCACCTCCGTGGATGGAAGTCGGGGGCCGGTGCTCGGCCAGGTGGCTGTCCGGGGACGGTGGATGGGTCTCGGACATGACGCCCGGTCCTATTCTATGGAGCTCTCTTCCACCTCCGTCAGTACGGTGATTTGTTCGTTTAATGAGTGTTCGTCCGACAGTCTTATGTGTTCGTCCCGTCGTGCTATGTCGTGCTACAAGTACAGCAGGCAGGTTCTGCTCGACATTGGCAGAAGTGGGTTTTGTGGCGTTCTGGAATTTGAAGCGGCGACATTAAAGGCGCTCGGACTGCTACGTCCTGAAACGTCGCCGACCTCGCCCGCTATTCCTCCCCCGGTTGGGAGCCGTCGGAAACGGTGTGCGAGGAGGCAGAAGAGGGGCAAGCGCCAACCCAGCTCGCCCAGCGGTGCCTTCCATTCTTCTGGTGAATGTTCGATCGCTGGACAACAAAATGGATTACGTTCGCCTGCTGAGGTCTACGAACCGGACGGTGCGGAACTGCTGTGTGCTCGTGTTCGCCGAGACCCGGTTGACTGACAACATTCCAGACTCTGCCGTGCATTTGGAGCGGCTAGCGTGCTATCGGGCGGACCGTGCCATTGTACGAGGGGGAAAGTCGCGAGGAGGTGGAATATGTGTCTACATCCGAGAAGAATGGTGCCGGGACTCTGTGGTGGTATGTAAGCACTGCTCACCACTTGCGGAGTTTGTGATCATCAAGTGCCGTCCTTTTTACCTGCCGAGGGAATTTACCGCGATTCTGCTAGTCGCGGTATACATCCCGCCTTCCAACATCGAAGGCGACAGGATCGCGGCGCTTGGTGAACTGTACCAGGCTGTCAGTGTACAACAGACAGCGCACCCTGACGGTTTCACCATCTTCGCTGGAGACTTTAATCATGCCAACCTGAAGTCTGTTTTCCCGAGGCTTCACCAGCATGTTACTTTTCCGCCACGTGGAGACAGCTTCCTGGACCTAGTCTACTCTGCGCATAAGGGAGCTTTCAAAGCCACCCTCCTCCCCCGTCCGTCTTGGGCTTTCTGACAATCTCACCGTTTTGCTTTTGCCCGGATACAGACAATTGGTAAAGACATCCAGGCCGGTTTGGAGGCGGGTTCGGGTGTGGCCTGAGGGTGCCTCCGATGCACTTCGTGACTGCTTCGACACCACTGACTGGGACTTGTTTAAGCAGGCGGCCACCTACAACGATCGGACGGACATAGAGGAGTATACTGATTCTGTTTCCTCTTACATCGCGAAGTGCATCAATGATGTGACTCGCTCAAAATCCGTCGTCACTCGAGCGAACTGGAAGCCGTGGCTGACGGGGGCTGTCCTCAGACTGCTGAGGGCCAGGGACAAGGCTTTCAGAGCGGGGGATGAGGCTGGCTTGAGGACAGCGAGGGCCGCATCAAAGAAGCGAAAAAGGCGTTCTCGTGCAAGGTCTCCACCCACTTCAAGGACAGCAAGGACGCACGGAGCCTTTGGCAGGGCATTCAGACCATCACGGACTACAAGCCCGCGCCGAGGAGCTGTGAGGGCGACGTCCGTCTGCTGAACGATCTTAACCGCTTCTTTGCTCGCTTTGACGCCCAGAACAGCACTTGCCCGCTGAAGACCACTCCCCCCCCACACGAGCAGCCCCTGCGCCTCTCTGCCGACGGAGTGAGGAGGGCGCTTGCCGCTATTGACACCTGTAAGGCGGCGGGCCCTGACAACATCCCGGGTCGAGCGCTGAGGGACTGCGCTGGGGAGCTGTCGGGTGTCTTCACGGACATCTTTAACGTTTCCCTGCAGCAGGCCATCGTCCCCTCGTGTTTCAAGGCTGCCACCATCGTTCCTGTTCCGAAGAAACCTGCACCGTCCTGCTTCAATGACTACCGCCCCGTGGCACTGACGCCCATCATCATGAAGTGCTTTGAGCGGCTTGTCATGGAGCACATCAAATCCGTTCTCCCCCCCACCATTGACCCTTTCCAGTTTGCGTACCGTGCCAAACGGTCCTCTGAGGATGCCATCTGCTCTGCCCTCCATTCTGCCCTCACCCACCTGGAGAGAAAGGACTCATGTGTGAGATTGCTGTTTGTGGACTTCAGCTCTGCCTTCAACACCATTGTGCCGCAGCGACTCATCTTTAAACTCGACGAGCTGGGCCTCAGTACCTCCCTCTGCAACTGGCTACTGGACTTCCTCTGTCAGAGGCCTCAGGTGGTGCGTGTTGGCGACAAAATCTCCGCCAGCATCATGCTGAGCACGCGGGCCCCCCAGGGCTGCGTGCTCAGTCCATTGCTCTTCACCCTGCTGACGCATGACTGCACTGCGACCTATACAGCGACAACCGCATAGTGAAGTTTGCTGACGACACGACTGGTGGGTCTCATCACGAAGGGCGACGAGACTCGGTACAGGTCGGAAGTTGACCTTCTGACCACGTGGTGCAGGGACAACAACCTCCTGCTGAACGTAAACAAGACCAAGGAAATCGTTGTTGACTTCCAGAAGGGTCACACAAAACACCTGCCGCTGATCATCGACGGTGCTGTGGTGGAGAGGGTGAGCTGCACCAAGTTCCTGGGGGTGCACATCAGTGAGGACCTCTCCTGGTCCGCTAACACCGCGTCACTGGCAAAGAAAGCTCAGCGCCGCCTGTACTTCCTGCGGAAGCTCAGGCGTGCATGTGCTCCTCAGACAGTCCTGTCTACGTTCTACCGTGGCACCATTGAGAGCGTCCTCACCAGTTGCATCGCTATTGCGCTATTTTCTGGAATGTCTGCTGTACGCTCACTTGCTCTTTTTGCTCCTCTTATTTATTTGTTGTGTTATTTATTCATTATTTATTCAGCACGCTGTTGTTTACTTGTTTACTTGATTGTCTATTGTGGGCCATGTCTTGTCACCGTGGGATAGCGGGGAACGAAATTTCGGTTTCTTTGTGTGTCTTTGGCATGTGGAGAAATTGACAATAAAGCTGACTTTGACTTTTGACTTTGAAAGTGCTACCTCCGGGGATGGAAGTCCACATCGCCACACGCCTGGAAGTCGACGCCCATGCTTGGGGCCGTGTGGCGGTGAACTATTTATGTTATAGTTATTTGATATATTTTATTTCGTGTAGCAACTTGTATATGTTTTTATCGTTACAGTTCAGTAGTTGTTGGCTTGTTGAATTCTTGTTTTGTTAAATAAAGACCGGTTAACAAACCCACGTCTTTCCTTGGACTTTGTTAACGCTACAATATAGTTATATACTAGATCTGTGGAATAACGACGAGGCTGACGTCAGGGCGCACGCGCGGCGTTGTTGACAAAGGACGAGGAATTTGATCAATGGATTTAATGAATTGGAGTGACATAGATGGTTTGATATTATTGCTTGTATAATAGTTATTTGATGTATAATTTATATATCGTTATATGGGCCTGTGGAATATTTTGAAGTGCAAGCGCCGTCAGCGGCACGCACCCATTGTTGACATAAAGGACGGTCGATGGATTTAATGAATTGGAGTGACACAGATGGTTTTATAAACGTGTTATTTATGTAATAGTTATTTGAATAACTCTGAATGTTGCGTCAGGCCCGTTCTCAGCTCTTCGTTTGTGTTTATGTCATGTTACCATACCTATCGTTTAGCCTGTTGTTGCTCGTTCATGTCTGTTCTTGGTGTTGGATTTTGTTGAATGAATTTCCCCCAAAATGCGACTTATACTCCGGAGAGACTTATATATGTTTTTTTTTTTCACGTTATTGTGCATTTTATGGCTAATGCGACCTATATTCCGGAGCGACTTTTAGTCCGAAAAATACGGTATTTGTGTGGTGTGGTGTGCTTGTGTTGGTCTTATTGAGTACACCACCAAAAGAGAGGTAAACAACACACACTTGGGGATTTTTATCCTCGTCATGTGCAGGGTTCTCATGTTTAAAACAAATACTAAAAATCAAGAGTGTGTACCCAGCTAAGCCAATGAAACACGCTTCTGTTTCACACTCCCCGTATGCATGCTTCACAAACTCAAAAGGAAAATATTGATTACGTTAACATAAAGTCTTTGTGAGATCTCCCATTACTAACATTAAGTTTTTAATCAAATGAATATGTTGTGATGAGAGTAAAGCAGTGAACCAGAAAGTGCTGCGTTTCCAAAAGTGCATCATTGTGGCTTAATTTCTGCTACCAAAAATTGAAACAAAACTCACCATGTTGTGTAGCGACAGACAGCTTGCTTTTGCTGCTGGCTTGAAGATCTTCACGCTCTTTACTGGTGATAGGAAACTTCTCAAGAAGGATGTGGATGGCATTTAAAGAGGTTTGGGAAAGTGTCAGAAGCATGGCAGACCTACGACTGTCTAGGAGATTCTTTTTCCTTATGGTGAGGAAGCGATTTGAGCCTTTCCTGAAAAAGAAAATATAACATTACCATTTGTGTTTTGGCCAAAAAAAAAATCTTCATTTGTATGTTTCTGTAATGGTTCATACGAACAATATATGCCGAAACTCGTAGCCGGATTCTATTTTTTTAACTGAAATACATTTCTAAAGCTAATTTGCTGTTTAGCCCCAAAAAAATAAGAAAAAATTTGCCATTTGCAAATTTACCAATTTTTTTTATTGTAGGGGAAACTACAATGTCTTCTGTTAATTGACCAACAAATGTAATCTTATCTTAACTTAATAACTCACCTTTTGCTATTTCTGTGCTTCTCAAATGCCCAAGTCCTAATAGAAAGTTAAGCATGCCAAACAAATCATACGAGCTGCTATCAATCACTGATCCGACAGGCTGAAAGTCACAACAACCTATAGTCTGGGCTTTCACCCAATATGTAATATTTATTGCACAGGAATTTGGTGCAGTCTTGTTGCAGTTCAGTGCCAAAGAACTATGTTGAAGTGACACATTATGGACGAGCGTAAAGCTATGCATGTCAGAGTGGAGTTAATTTAGCCAGGAGACAGTCTCAAAATTCTATGCTATATGTACATATGCATGCACTTCGGGTGCATCATTTTCAAAATCCAATTTTTGAAAACTGTTTATTTTTTGGGGGTAATGTAAAACAGATTTGAAACGCTATTCAACTGTATCATGCACTTTGGGTGTATGATTTTATTTTTAGGGGTAATGCAAAACAGATTTGAAATGCTATTCAACTGTTTGGGTAAACAGTTTGCGTTATGTTTCGGGTTTAGTTAAACTATAAAGCGGTTCAGATAATGGATGGATGACTATCTACTAAAATAGCATAAAAACATGATAAAATTACAAAAAATATATATATTGTGTTTTTTAATACTAAAATCTATTTGAAAGGCTTGGTTGAACATTAGATACTGCTAGTGAATTATAAATTAAGTGTTGAGTAATGATTTAAAATGCTATTCAACTGTTTGGGTAAACAGTTTGTGTTATGTTTCGGGTGTAATTAAACTATAAAGCGGTTCAGATAATGGATGGATGCTATCTGCTAAAATAGCATAAAAACATGATAAAATTACAAAAATATATTTTGTTTTTTAATACTTAAATCTATTTGAAAGGCTTGGTTGAACACTAGATAGTGCTAGTGAATTATAAATTAGGTGTTGAGTAATGACCCTTTAAAAAAGGAAAATTACAAATCAAAAATTAATTCGGTCATCACTAGAGGCCACCACAAAAACGACAGCAGAAGAACTCTTTATGAAAACACTTTTACAGTAACTTCTACCTTTTAGTTCTAGTGAAACATACGTACCCTTTGCTTTTAGAAATAAATCCCAGAGACTGTGCTGCACGATGAATGAAGGCTCGCTCATTGGAGAAAAGCGAAGAAGGAAACTCCATTTCTGTTGATTCAGGGGAGATACGTTTTGAACTATCAATCCTTGCTGCTCACAATGGGTGCCTATAATTACACTTGTTTTATGTAAACATCACATACCTTTCTGGTCACTGTAACAAAACCTCTCCAGTGCCAAATTAATTGAAATTTTGACTTCTTCATTGATGTGAATGTCTTTGAAGCGACTTGTGGTAGAGGATTTTTTTGCTTTTTGGCTCTTTGCAGAGTTTTTCGAAGTTAGACGGAAATAGGACATGGTTCACTGTAACACACACAAAAAAATTACTCAGCTCACAAAGGATTTTTCATTTTTATCATTCTGCTGTTTTGATTGTACAGTGCATTATAAGAACATTTTAGATAGCTAGAGAGAGAGAGAGAGAGAGAGATACTTTATTGATCTTGGGGAATTCATTTTTGTAAATTTTGTCATACCACATGTTAATGTGATACCATAGCAACGGGATGAAAAATTAAATAAACACTTAAAAGTGTAGTTACATATGAAATTAAGTAATCAAGACAAGAATGACTTAATTTGTGAGGAGAAAGCGCTATCTACAAAAGAAGAATCAAAACTGTGCTGCTGCCTGAGATGGCATATTATTGACCATACATTAGGGTCCATAAACAAATCTGTATTGTACAAATTTATAACCTGCAAGTGCTCACCTGGGTAATGAGTGGGAACCTTGACAAGAACAGGTTTGGTACAGAGGCAAAGAGGGAGAAAGAGAGAGACAGAAAGAAAGGCAGAAAGAGAGGCAGCGAAAGAGATAGAAAAAGAAAAAAGAGACAGGGAGAGATAATTAGTAACCGAATTCATGCTAATACGATCTTAGAATATCGATGTTAATTGAAAATAAGACTGACATTACCGTCAGCGCTGAATTATTGTATTGTTGCACTGAACTGAGTGTTTTTACAATTAGTAAGACATTCTAGTGAGAGGCTTGAACTGAGGATTTCTCAACATTTAAATATATTTTAAAATTTCACGCACCCCTGAAGTGCTTCCAACTTCTGGCCCTCGTGACGACAGACAATACCCTCATGAATCGTGTTTAATGCATCATAAACAATTGTTTCATTTCATTGTACATGTCTTCCCTCCAATACACGTAAATTAGCTAATCAGAAAAGCTAAAACGTCCACGTTGGGAAAGTAGTTCTCCGCCATACGCTGCAAAAATAAATATTTACCAACGACAGTGTTTTATATGAATGACAGTATTAGCTGTTTACCCACAAATATAGAGTACATTAGTCAAGATAAAGCGTTCGAAGACTGAATTTATAAATAACATTAAATTAGATCGTACCACATTTATGATTGCGTTGATCACTTTGAAAAGGAAACCTACTTTTCTTCTTCTTCCTCGTCTTACTTGATTTGATTGGCAGTTGGCAACCAGCGTTTAGGCACATTACCGCCACCTACAGATATAGTAAAACCTAAAACAGACACCTTTTTTTATTCAAACATTTATTCAAACACAAACACATTGCGTATAATCACATCCCTTAGCACATATCAACAACTACAGACAGACAAAAACAAAATAAAGCATACACGATACCAGAAAAAAAATAAAAAGACATTACAGGGTAACTCCATCTTATATCCAGAGAGTACACATCCGTTTTACAGCATTCTTGGTGTTAGTAAGTTTTAACAAAATGTTGTAGGATTTCAGATCATTCTATCAAGGAAGAATTTTTAAAGTGTTTTAAAGAAACGGCATCTGTGTATATATTGTTTGGCCAACAAAATAATGTTGTTAATAAAAAAAATCTGATTTACCATTATGAAAAAAAGTCATATTTAACATCAGAGATACTAAGAGTAACAAATAGTAGCCCTTTTGAACAAGCCCATTGTTGAAAGTCAAGCCAAAACCTTTGAAGCTACAGACTCACACCAAAAGAAAAGATGGTCTAAATCTTCAATTTCACTTTCACAAAAAACACGGTTCCCTACATCCATTTTAAAGTTCGTCTTCAAAAATGTTTTGGTTGGGTAAATATCATTGATCATTTCAAATTGAAGTTCCTTTGATTTTGCTGGGACCAGAAATTGCCAATACTTGCATCTAATCACTTTATATCTCCTCAGCTAAAGTCTTTCAAAATTAAACCACGTTTCAAAGAACCTGAAAAACAGTTTTCTTAAAAACAGCCTCGAATAAACTTGTTACATTTGTAATCACAAAAATCAATGCTATTAACAAAAAGTAGCCTTAGAGTTGAAGCTATTTTTGAATAAATTTAATCTTGTTTAACGATGTTTATCAGGGATAATGGGAATTTGTTTGTACTTATTTTGGGTACAAGAAATTTTAAATTCATCACAAAAATCAGCATGTTGAAAAATTCCTCCCTGGTCATCCATAAAGTCAGATATAGCCCACACTCCTCTAGAGAACCATTCAAAAATAAAAACTGATTTTCTATTAATCAAAATATACCTATTGTTCCAAATCGGTGTGTTTTGAGGAGTAAAATTATGTTTGAAAATAAGTCTAATAAAGAACTTGTTGATGAAAGTCTGATAGTTTAAAAGGAAGTTTTTGTGGCTCATAATCACATTTTAAAAGGAATTTGATTCAACGTATTTTTTTAAAGACAAGATTGGGTATGAGAAACCATATTGATTGTGGATTTTTTAGGAATTGTTTCAACAAATTAGTTTTCAACAAACCATTCTTATGAATGATTTCCAAATCTCAAAATCTAAAATAATAAAAATAATTACCATATTTGCCGGTGTATTGGTCGACCTTTTTCGATCCAAAATCGACCGAAAAAAATCGACCTCGACTTATACACCGAGTCATAAAATTTAACTTCGTATTCATCGCTTCAAATGTGATGATAACCAAGGCCGTTTCTCATGCATCTCATTGTGCGTTGCACTTAGAAAATTTGAACCGGGCGGCGTGCGCGAGTGCGCGGCCCGCTGGAAGTCCAATGAGGCGCCGCGATCTCCTGCGCGGTGCTTATAAAGTGCCGATCCGCTCGGCTTGGAGCTATTTCCGACCTCCCGTTGGTGCCGGGCGGCGTGCGCGAGCTCGCCGGCCGCGATCTCCTGCGCGGTGCTTATAAAGTGCCGATCCGCTCGGCTTGGAGCTATTTCCGACCTCCCGTTGGTGCCGGGTGGCGTGCGCGAGCTCGCCGGCCGCGATCTCCTGCGCGGTGCTTATAAAGTGCCGATCCGCTCGGCTTGGAGCTATTTCCGACCTCCCGTTGGTGCCGGGCGGCGTGCGCGAGCTCGCCGGCCGCGATCTCCTCCGCGGTGCTTATAAAGTGCCGATCCGCTCGGCTTGGAGCTATTTCCGACCTCCTGTTGGTGCCGGGCGGCGTGCGCGAGCTCGCCGGCCGCGATCTCCTGCGCGGTGCTTATAAAGTGCCGATCCGCTCGGCTTGGAGCTATTTCCGACCTCCTGTTGGTGCCGGGCGGCGTGCGCGAGCTCGCCGGCCGCGATCTCCTGCGCGGTGCTTATAAAGTGCCGATCCGCTCGGCTTGGAGCTATTTCCGACCTCCCGTTGGTGCCGGGCGGCGTGCGCGAGCTCGCCGGGCGCGATCTCCTCCGCGGTGCTTATAAACAGCCGCATGCGCACGGCCTCCCGGAATTTGAACACATTTCGTCAATAAATTTCGCATATTGAATTTTGAAGTTTAATATAATGCAACAATTGAGCTCGACTTATACAAAGGATATATCATAAAATCGTAAATTTCCGTCGAATTTTAGGGGGTCGACTTATACACCGAGTCGACCTGTACACCGGCAAATACGGTAAGTGTTTCTCAAATAAAAGCATTTTCAACAGAGTCAAAGGCTTTGTAAAAATATAGGAAGAGAATAAAGCCATCCTCTTCCACGAAATTGCCGGAGTCTATTAAATCCAAAATAAGCCTGAATAATGAATAACTCTTCCTTTTATAAAGCCTGACTGTGTCTCACTAATGATATCTGTTATTCCCTCTTTGAGTCTGTTCACAATTGATCCGGGGAAAAAATTGTAGTCTGTATTCAACAATGTGATGGGCCTCAAATTAGCTAACAGTCTCTTATCTTTTCCAGGCTTTGTAATCAAAGTAATTACCCCTTGCTTCATTGTTGTCACTAATTATTTTCTATCAATACATTCATGTAAAGCTTCAAATAAAATTTCCTCAAGTTATCTCAAAAGTGTTTGTAAATGTTTACGGTGAGCCCATCTGATCCTGGAGATTTGTTTAACGACATTTTTCCGAGACTTGCATCCAGTTCCTCGATTTTAGGTTTTGAATCACAGACCTCCATCCATCCATTTTCTATACTGCTTGTCCCCACGGGGGTCGCGGGCATGCTGGAGCCTATCCCAGCAGTCATCGGGCAGTAGGCGGGGGACACTGAACTGGTTGCCAGCCAATCGTAGGGCACACAGAGACGAACATTCGCACTCACACTCACACCTAAGGACAATTTGGAGTGTTCAATCGACCTACCAAGCATGTTTTTGGGATGTGGGAGGAAACCGAAGTGCCCGGAGAAAACGCACGCAGGCACGGGGAGAACATGCAAGCTCGACACAGGGAGGAGCGGAGTAAAAAAAAAAAAAAAAAAATGCATTGCCGGCTTTTTTTCTAAATTGAAAAAATAGGCAGAAATCTTTTCACCGGATTCGATCCACTTTTCCCTCTATCTCACAAAAGCTCACTGTGGTTTATTCAGATAGAAATGGTCACAATTACTTTGTACTGCCATAATTCTAATTTTATCTTCTGAAGTTAAATTAATCTTGCTAGAAACAGAATGTAAATCTTGCAATAGTTATTTTCTTCTTTGTTTTTAAGTGTTAAAATCTTACTGAATTGTATACTTGTTTCTTTAATCCTGAATTTTAGAAATTCTCTTTTATTAATAGGACCAATAATTGTGTTATCATGTTCTATTTCAGTAATCACATTTTTTATCTTGTTACAGTACTCTTCATTTTCTAACAATTTGGCATTAATTTTCAAATAGCCTCTCGGATATATTTTCTTGATAGCAGGTTCTAAAGCTAACATAATAAGACAGTGATCTGATAAGTGCTTTGGAAATTGAAACTTTTGTAGTTTGAGATATTATATATTATACATTTGTGGCGACCGTGGCTCAGGCAGGAGAGCGAGTCGACTAACCGGAGGGTTGACGGTTCGACCCTAGCTCTGTCACAGTCACATGTCATTGTGTCCTTGGGCAAGACACTTCACACACCTTGCCTCCAGGTCGTCATGGTAAATGAGAAAATGTTCTCAATTGACCTACCTGGTAAAACATTGAATTAAAATAAAACAAAATTTAAAATATTGCCAGTGCCCAACCAGTAATCAATTCTGGATTTACATTCAGTTTTAACCATGATAATTCTCTTATTTCTGAGTTATTTTCTCTCCATATATCTCTAAGATTATTAATCATAAAATTATTAAATTACCAAATTATATTGGGGTTTCCCAGCTCTCTCGGGCCTAAAACAGACACTTGCCTGCAGCTATCTGCGCGCGACCACACCCACACTTCTGCATATGACGCAAGCTTTTGTCCACTCCAACAAGATTCACCTAGGGCTGTTTTCTGATGAGGACCCACGAGGACCTCTGAGCTGCCTTCCTCTGCCTGCATGGGTTGCCAATGTCTTCTGACTAAATCTGCCCACCTCACAGGACTTCTCATTGTCCAACATGTCATTTTTACAGAATTAAAAAAAAAATAGGCCTATAAGGTGATCAAATATGTATGTCTGCTCAGTCACAGTCCTTTATCAGAATCAGCTTTATTGACCAAGTTTGTGCATGCCAAACAGGGAATTCGACTCCGGTTGATCTCAGCCTCTGTACAACATTTAAGTGACTGACAACATTCAGGTAACTAACAACATTTAAGTGGCGAGAGCAGGATGTTATTGCACAGTGATGTCTCTGAGTCTCTATGAGTCGTGTGAGTTCATCAGACCGACAGCTCTGGCCATTATAAAGTACAATTTAAAAATAAAAATCCCAAAACGAAAGGATAGGAAAACTTATTTTATTTATAATATTTTACATTTTGTGAAGTCAGGTCAGTCAAATCACTCAAAATCCACCGTAGTTAACATACCACTATCTGTACAATAAACACGGTATCAAACTTTCAAACAGACCCTATATTTCACATTCAAATAGTCATTTCATGTGAATGTACAACAGATCTTTTGGAAAATAACACAAAAACATGACGACTTAGTTTTAGCGTAAAAGCAATGAAATTAATGTGTCTTAAATACAAGAGGCATCATTTTAGAAAGTTAAACCTAACGATCCTTGGGGTTTATTGTGGCAATCTTTTTCTTCTTTAATCCAACACAAACTGTGACAGAAGAAGTCTAACAAATTGGTATCCATTGGTTGGCAGCAAAGACCAGTCATACATTTCCTTTCAAACGAGTACACAGTAAAGAGTACATTTCAGTCAAATTATAAAATGTGGTGCTTAGTGGTTACAATTATTAAAAATATATTTTACTAAAAATATCAACAAAGTGTAAAATGTCACGTGGCTATGAAATTTAAAATAAAACAATGTAACTTGTCTTGGAAATTAGAAAAAATACCAGGTAAGTTAAAGATTGGGTGAGCGACCTAGGATCATTTACCGTTACTTGACTGACTAAAAATATTGTGTTCATAAAAACATTTTTATTGTTAATTCATTTCAATAATGGTAACCACACATACATGATTCGATACAACTTTCAAAATAAGACCAACTACACATTGTTTCACAAAAATAATACATCACATTCCATATATATATATATATATATATATATATATATATTTTATTTTTTTTTTGTAAAATTTTAGTTATTTGATAGTAATCAATTTAAACAGCTTTTTTTCCTTCAGGATTCAAAAGAAAATTGCAACTAATTAGAGGCATATATACGAAATTGGTTTTTAGAAATGAGTAAAATACAAATAGCTGAACAATAATTACTTGGCCGATCATCCACACCAATGTACTCAAATGTCAAACAAATGTCAGAAGTTCACACTGAGGAAGGTTGCTAGATGAAAACTGTCCTTACACTGTGTTGTCATGTAAAACTGACATGAAACAAATATCAGGTGTACATTTCTTAACAACCTTCAGAAGTCAAAACATCTCATGATGGCATCTTTGTCAAATTTAAAACTGAGGAATGTTTTGGATGACAGAAGGTACTCCAAGTCTTTTTGATGGGCAGTCTGTTGACCATTAAAAGAACTGCATGAAATCCCACCTGTAAAAAGAGACATTCAGCTACAGTACACACCAATACTACATAGAAGACAGACTCACACCCGAGGAAGCTTCATTGCGTGCCAACTCCTGACACGCACGCACGCGCTTTTGTGCTGTACACAAATGAATAGTAATTTGTTCACTCGTTCGATTGGGCACTTACGAAGGTTACAAACTGAAAGCATGTTGGAAAGTCAGTTGACACATCTTAAGAGAATGCACGCGTGTGCGCACACAAGCACGCACTTTTGTGCTGTACACAAATTAATAGTTTGTTCACTCGTTTGATTGGGCACTTACGAAGGTTACAAACTGAAAGCATGTTGGAAAGTCAGTTGACACATCTTAAGAGAATGCACGCGTGCGCGCACACACGCACGCGCTTTAGTGCTGTACACAAATGAATAGTTTGTTCACTCGTTCGATTGGGCACTTATGAAGGTTACAAACTTAAAGCATGTTGGAAAGTCAGTTGACACATCTTAAGAGAATGTTTGGAGTCCGTGCACATGAAATCATACCTGATGTTCTTTTCAATCGTCTATGAACTAGCCTGCAAATCTTCCCCATTGAATTGATGAAATCAAACAAATGCGCATGTTGATCACAGAGCTCGAACCCCCCCTCTATTGTTAGTTCAAATGCTAACAATGCAACAAGTTGCAAAGCTGCACAAAACATTTTCAAATGATGGCTGGGGGGGGGGGCTGAAAGTCATTAATAAAAAAGAAACAACACATGTTTAGGGCAGACAACCGTTGGCATATATAACAATAAAGCTTTTTCTGCCATGTTGAACATGCCATGTTGGGTCCTGCGACGGACTCTTTGTTCAAGCCTCGATTAAAAAATGACATGTGGCTTGCACCATAGTAGCTGCATGTCTGACGATTCTAACAACTCAATCCGCGTCACAATTGCTATAGAATTAATTGAGCAATTATGACTGGAGCCAAGCAAACATTCTAGCTGTTGTGGAGCATTAGCTATAGTCACTTCTTCGTCGTCTTTGCCCTTCTTCGTCGTCTTTTTTTAGGCAGAGTAGACATATCAAGTGCATTGCTGCACTCCACTGGTAAAATGACTATCTTAGCTAATGGTCTCGGCAAGATGTCCATACAACCACACAACATACCTTTCTCAAATATGTCTTGGAGTCTTCTGGAAATGACCCGTTTATCTTCCTTCTGTATGAATAGTAAATGAAACGACATTTCAGTCAAACCTCTCTATACGATTGCTTAAACATTAGAATTTTTTAAAATACGATGTGAAATTTGATCAAATGTTTTGACTCAACATCCGAAGTAATTCCCAACATATGTCATCGCGGTTAGCCCGCTAGACGGCGGCATGTCGGGATGACGACAGCGTCACGTTATCATATCCCAAGAAGGCTAACGCAAATGGTAGTAGTGGTGAAAAAAGGAAGGTGGTGATGATTTCCTTACAATTAAAAGAAATCATATAAAAACATGAGCGTAGAGTGTGTGTCAGTGATTCTGCGAAACAACATGGCCAGAACATGTCAACAATTTCGACGATCAAGCGACGACGATTAAGCAGAAGGAAGCTCTCAAAGCTGTCAAGCCATCCAAGGGGATCACCATCATCTCTAAATGTCAGAGCCCTACCCTGGAACGTCTTTCTTAAAAATATCTGCAGAGCGGTCGAGTGAACAAAGTGTGGCAAAGAAAAGAAAGCCTGGACTGAGTGGAAGTGAAGAGGGTGAAGATGAAAGTTAAAATGTAAACGTAAAAAAAAAAAAAAAAAAAAAAAAAAAATATACACACACACACACACACACACGCACACACACACACACACACACACACACACGTATATATATATATATATATATATATATATATATATATATATATATATATATATATATATATATATATATATATATAAAAACTTTTCCTCACCCCCCGTGGGTGGCCTCTTTTTCCCTTCAAGCTCGGGTCCTCTACCAGAGGCCTGGGAGCTTGAGGGTTCTACGCAGTATCTTTGCTGTTCCTAGTACTGCACTTTTCTGGACTGAGATGTCAGATGTTTTTCCTGGGATCTGTTTCAGCCACTCCTCCAGTTTGGGGGTTACTGTCCAATGACCACAGGTACCACTGAAGTCTTAACTCTCCAGGTCTTCTCCAGCTCTTCTCTGAGCCCTTGATATTTCTCAAGTTTCTCATGTTCCTTTTTCCTAATGTTACCATCATTTGGGATGGCTATGTCAACCACAACGGCTTTCCTCTGCTCTTTGTCCACCACCACAATGTCCGGTTGGTTCGCCATTACCATGTCTGTCTGGATCTGGAAGTCCCAGAGGATCTTGGCTTGGTCATTCTCTACCACCTTTGGAGGTGTTTCCCACTTGGATCTTGGGACTTCCAGTCCATACTCTGCACAGATGTTCCTGTACACTATTCCAGCTACTTGGTTATGGGGCTCCATGTATGCTTTACCTGCCAGCATCTTACACCCTGCAGTTATGTGCTGGATTGTCTCAGGACCTTCTTTGCACAATCTACACCTGGGGTCTTGTCTGGTGTGGTAGATTTGGGCCTCTATTGCTCTGGTGCTCAAGGCCTGTTCTTGTGCAGCCAGGATCAGTGCCTCTGTGCTGTCCTTCAGACCAGCTCTTTCTAGCCATTGGTAGGATTTCTGGATATCAGCTACTTCAGCTATGTTTCGGTGGTACATCCCATGTAGGGGCTTGTCCTCCCATGATGGTCCCTCCAGCACCTCATCTTCCTTTGATGCCCATTGTCTGAGACATTCACTGAGCACGTCATCCGTTGGGGCCTTATCCCTGATGTACTTATGGATCTTGGATGTTTCATCTTGGATCGTGGCTCTCACGCTCGCTAGTCCTCGGCCTCCTTCTTTACGGCTAGTGTACAGTCTCAGGGTGCTGGACTTGGGATGGAACCCTCCATGCATGGTTAGGAGCTTCCGTGTCTTGATATCTGTGGTCTGTATATCTTCCTTTGGCCACCGTACGATTCCTGCAGGGTACCTGATTACTGGTAGGGCGTAGCTGTTAATGGCTAGGGACTTGTTCTTGCCATTGAGCTGACTTCTTAGGACTTGCCTTACTCGATGGAGGTATTTGGCTGTGGCTGCTTTCCTTGTTTCCTCGTCAAGGTTGCCATTTGCCTGTGGAATTCCAAGGTATTTGTAGCTGTCCTCAATGTCTGCTATTGTTCCTTCTGGGAGTGAGACCCCCTCTGTGTGGATTACCTTTCCTCTTTTAGTCACCATGCGGCCACATTTCTCAAGTCCGAATGACATTCCGATGTCAGAGCTGTAGATCCTGGTAGTGTGGATCAGGGAGTCAATGTCCCGCTCGTTCTTAGCGTACAGCTTTATGTCATCCATGTAGAGGAGGTGGCTGATGGTGGCCCCATTCCTGAGTTGGTATCCATAGCCCGTCTTGTTGATTATTTGGCTGAGGGGGTTCAGTCCTATACAGAACAGCATTGGGGACAGAGCGTCTCCTTGGTATATACCACATTTGATGGTCACGTGTGCAAGTGGCTTGCCATTGGCTTCAAGTGTGGTTTTCCACTGTTTCATCGAGTTGGCGATGAAGGTTCTCAGAGTCCCATTGATGTTGTACAGCCTCAAGCATTCAGTGATCCAAGTATGTGGCATTGAGTCATATGCTTTCTTGTAATCAATCCAGGCAGTGCTCAGGTTGGTACGTCTAGTTCTGCAGTCTTGGGTGACTGTTCTATCCACCAGGAGTTGATGTTTTGCTCCTCTGGTATTTTTACCAATCCCTTTCTGAGCAGTGCTCATGTATTGATCCATGTGCCTGCTGATCTTATCTGATATTATGCCCGACATCAGCTTCCATGTTGTGGAGAGGCAGGTGATTGGCCGGTAGTTGGATGGGACTGTACCCTTTGATGGATCCTTCTGGATCAGGATCGTACGCCCTTGGGTTAGCCATTCAGGGTGAGTCCCATCCCTTAGCAGCTGGTTCATTTGTGCTGCCAGGCGCTCATGGAGAGTTGTAAGTTTCTTGAGCCAGTAGCTGTGGATCATGTCAGGGCCTGGTGCTGTCCAGTTTTTCATTCCTGAGACTCTTCTCTGGATGTCTGCCACTGTGATGGTTACTGGGTTCTGTTCAGGGAGCTTGCTGTGGTCCTTTCTCAGAGCCCCCAGCCACTGTGCATCCTTCTTATGTGATGCCTCCCGCTCCCATATATCCTTCCAGTACTGTTCAGTTTCCAGCCTTGGTGGGTCTGCTCTGCTATTGTTCCCCTGCCACTGAGCGTACACTTTTGCTGGTTGTGTTGTGAACAACCTGTTTATTCGTCTGGCTTCATTCTCTCTTGTGTACCTCTTTAGGCGGCTGGCCAAGGCTTGGAGTCTTTGGCAGTTTCGAGTGCTTCAGGTATGGGCATATGGCTGTATTTTTTGGGAACTTTTTCATTGCACCTTTCTGGGCCTCTGTCATTTGGCTCACTTCTCTCCGTGCTATCTTGATTTTGGCCTCCAGCCTTCTCTTCCATGGTGGGCACTGTTGTGGTCGCATATGGTCATTCTTCTTGTAGCCAAGCATTTCTAGGATCACTGCTGCTGAGGTGTATATCAGCTCATTGGTTTCAGTGATGGTAGCCGTAGGAATTGTTGTCAATGCTGCATTCACATCTTCTAGGAGACTTTCTGAGGGTACTTCACTTAGCCTCTGCAGTGTGTATCTAGGTTCCCGAGCATTCATTCTCACCGTGATCTTGTTCTTCAGGTCAGTTGCTGCCTCGTTCAGCTTGATTGTGCTTATTGGGGTTTCGTACCCAACCTCTGGGCTTTTACATGGATTTAACTCGTCTCTGACCTGGTGCTCTGGTTGGCCTTCGCTATGGCATTTGTGTTGTATCTCATCAATCTCGAGGTGTGATAGCAGGTGCCGTTTATGGATATTGGAACATTGAGCTACTAGTTGTTTGGCCGATAGTGTTGACTGTGGGTATTGAAGTTGCCATTGTTCCCGCATTCTCCGCATGTAACCCCTCTTGCTCGGGTTGCTAGAGTAGTAGCATTCCAACAGATCCTTATTCTCGCATCTCGCCCATTTGTGTCTTGTTCCAGTAGCCCATTTTTCATCAGGGTGCTCTGGTTCCCCAGCACCTGACGCAGACCTTGTTTGTCCGGGCGACGTCTGAGCCGGCATGTCTTTCGTTTCTTGTACTCTCATTATCTCTGAGGTAGGCGGTATCGTTAAGGGTCTTGCCTAAGGACCCACACTGACTGTTGGTAAGGTAATCGCTCATTGCTCATATTGTGCCCCTGCCGGGAATCGAACCCGGGTCTTCCGTTTGTAAGTCATGTCACTTACTGATTGAGCTAGTCAGCCGTATATATAAAAAAAGCTAAGTCAGCCTCACAGTTTGGAGGGTGCGGGTTCAATTCCACCTCCCCTGTGTCGAGTTTGCATGTTCTCCCCGTGCCTGAGTGGGGTTTCTCCGGGCACTCCGGTTTCCTCTCACATTCCAAAAACATACTTGGTAGGCCGACTGAGCACTCCAAATTGCCCTGAGGTGTGAGTGTGGATGGTTGTTTGTCTCGGTGTGCCCTGCGATTGGCTGGCAACCAGTTCAGGGTGTCCCCTGCCTACTGCCCGATGACTGCTGGGATAGGCTCCAGCACGCCCGTGACCCCCGTGAAAACGGATGGATAGTTTTAAATTAACATTATGTAAGTTGGATATAAAAAAAAAAGAAAAACTGAAAAAATATATGAAGTGTAAAAAAAAAACAAGCTAAGTTAGTTTGAAGTTCACATACTGTAAGTTACAGAACGTATGTATCTCTAAGGTACAGTGACAATACAACACCCTTTTTTAATTGATTATTTCTTTGTAATTTATTTCTTTTTACATCTCTCTCTCATATAATTATAATTTGTTTGATTGCCATGTGTAATTAATTATCTGCAGTATTTATTAAAGAGTTAATTTTGGGTTTTTTTGGGCTGTGGAACGAATTAAACAAATTACAGTGTCTTTATTATATTTATGTCTTTATATTTATTAGTTTGAAGGCGAAGGCCTTCACACTTACGTTATTCTACTTTTTTATTCTCCTCACTTTTTTTGTCCTTCTACATCCACATAATTCAACTGATTCACTCCATTCCACTTTTGACGTATTCCAAATATTCACGAGATGAGCGCTCCCATTTTTTTCGTTCCGAAGATTTTCGGTTTTTGCAAAATTCGCAAATTTCCGACAAATTTTTCCCCATTCATTCTTAATGGCACATTCAAAATTTCACATTTACATCGTTCCAGTTTGAAATTCACATCATTCAGCACATTCGGGACGATTCTCGACATTCCCAAAATTGTCAAATTAAAAAATTTCACATTTTCACATTTAAAATTTCCGCAAAATTTCAAAAATTTCAATTTTCACCTCTAAGTTCTACATTCTTCAACCAATTCAACCCATTCCAACTTTCAACTGTTCATCGTTTGCCTACCTTTCCCACAACTTCCCATTTACCAAAAATTCCAAAATTTCAAATTTGAAAAATTCTCTTAAATTTCATTTTTCCCTTCTAATTTCTACATTTTTCCACCGATTCAACCCGTTCCAACTTTCAACAGTTCATCTTTTGCCTACCTATTCCACAACTTCCCACTTACCAAAAATTCAAAATGTTCAATTTTGAAAATTACGCAAAATTTCACAAAATGTCATTTTTTTCTCCTCTAATTTCTACATTTTTCAATCGATTCAACCCATTCCAACTTTCAACTGTTCATCTTTTGCCTACCTATTCCACAACTTCCCAAAAATTCAAAATTTTAAAATTTGAAATTCACGCCAAATTCTCCAAAATTTTGTTTTTCCCTTCTAATTTCTACATTTTTTCCACAGATTCAACCCGTTCCAACTTTCAACTGTTCATCTTTTGCCTACCTATTCCACAATTTCCCATTTACCAAAAATTTGAAATTCACCACAAATTCTCCAAAATTTCATTTTACACTTCTATTTTCTACATTTCTTAAGTAATGCAACTCGTTTTAACATCATTCGGCAGCATTCCCCAAGAAGTTATTCAAAATTCAATTCCAAAATTTCAAATTCTAAATTCACGCAAATTCTCCAAAATTAGTTTTTTCCCTTCTAATTTCTACATTTTTCAACCAATTCAACCCATTCTAACTTTAGTCACTTTGTTCACCTTATGCTTACCATATTCGCCCCCTTCATCCCCACTTCCACTATGCTTAGCAAATTCACCCCTTCACCCTCACTTCAACAGTGTGGCTGCCATCTTGGGATTGACCCAGAAGTGCCCCAAAATGAACCGGAAGTGCCCCAAAACAAACAGGAAGGGCCCCAAAATGAACAGGAAGTGACCCAATATGACCAGGAAGTG
This sequence comes from Syngnathus scovelli, assembly GCF_024217435.2. Taxonomy (NCBI): domain Eukaryota; kingdom Metazoa; phylum Chordata; class Actinopteri; order Syngnathiformes; family Syngnathidae; genus Syngnathus; species Syngnathus scovelli. The sequence goes on from NC_090859.1 coordinate 4,759,994, forward strand.
AACCAGAAGTGCCCCAATTTTAACCGGAAGTGAACTGGAAGTGACCCAAATCAAACCGGAAGTGACCCAAATAAACCAGAAGTTACCTTTTTAAACAGGAAGTGACCCAAAATAAACCGGAAGTGACCTCAGCTAAACCGGAAGTGCACTAAATTAAACCGGAAGTGCCCCAAATAAACTGGAAGTGACCTTATTTCAACAAGAAGTGCCCTAAATGAAACCAGAAGTGACTTAAATTTTTGTCCGATTCAACCTGTTTCAACTTTTCAACTCCAAAGGTAACCTCTTGAACTTGTAGTTTTTGTTTTTTTCCAAATTTCAAAAATTTCTGGCGCAATTTTTTTTAAAATTCCCATTCATTCTCTTTGAGGCATTCAACATTTGCTTTAAAGGGCTAGAGACACCGATATATGTATAAATCGGTTTTAGTTAGCTTATGGGCTTATAAATATAAATTGACGCTCGAAACAACGAAAAGGAAGCTGTTGCTCTGAAAAATTTAATTTAAATTTGCCGCACAGACGAGTTTGACTGCACCGAGCCGCCAGCCGGAAGTGACGTCTCAAGTTGTACGCGTTTAGCTTCAGTGAATGTAAACAAAAAGAGAAGAGGGGCCAGCGCGGAGACGTCGGGCCAGGTTTGCGGCCAACCCAGCTCGCCTAGCCGTGCCTTCCATTATCCTGGCGTATGTTCGTTCGCGGGACGACAAGATGGGTTGCGTTCGCCTGATAGGATCCACGAACCAGACAGTGCGTGCCTGCTGTGTGCTCGTGTTCACAGTGGCCTAGTTGACTGTCATCTTTCCGGACTCTGCTGTGCATCGGGAGCGGCTAGCGTGCTATCACTCTTATTGTTCACCTTCTTGTTTTATTTTTCCTGTGTTGTTTACTTGTATGTGCGTTGTGAACTCTGTCTTATCTGTCCGGACTCTGCTGTGCATCGGGAGCGGCTAGCGTGCTATCACTCTTATTGTTCATCTTCTTGTTTTAATTTTCCTGTGTTGTTTACTTGTATGTGCGTTGTGAACTCTGTCTTGTCACCCTGGGATAGTGAGAAACGTAATTTTGATCTCTTTGTGTGTCTTGACATGCGGAGGAATTGACAATAAAGGAGACTTTGAGACTTTGACTTTGAAAAGTATGTCCAAGCGTGACGGGAGGGGCACAATTCAGAAAACGTGCTCAGCTTGGCGAAAAAATGTGATTTAAGAAATAAAATTTAAAATGCGCCTAAAACCTAAACCAAACGCTGCAGATGTTCATTTCTCCATGCGCAGTGGTCAACTCGGCACTCTACTCTTTTTACTATGCCAACCTAACCACAGTGACGGGAGAGGCACAATTCAGAAAACGTGCTCAGCTCGTCGAGAAAATGCGATTTAAGCAATAAAATTAAAAATGCTTATAAAACCTAAACCAAACGTTGCAGGTGGTCATGTCTTCATGTGCCAAGATCAACTCGGCACTCTAAAGCCCCCAAGAGCACTTTTTACTATGCCAACCTAACCAGAGTGACGGGAGGGGCACAATTCAGAAAATGAGCTCAGCTCAGCTCAAGTGAACTGCTAGATTCATCATATTCTGCGTCAAAAGAGGTTTCCGAATCGGATAAAATGATCCTAATATTGCCGCTAGAAACGGAGCTGTCGCTATCATCTGCCATGTTGTTTGGGTTTGTTGACATCCAGATGTACAACTTGTGACGTCACAGTAATGGCGCCGCCAGTTTGGCTTCGTGCGGGACCCGATCGATAAACTGGCATTTCATTTCAGCTTTATTCTTAGTAATCGGTGTCCATTTTTAATTTCCAATGCGGCAAATGTGTTCACTTTATACATTCTATCAAATTCTGTTCTAATTGAAAAAAAAAAAAGGGATGTCCCTAGCCCTTTAAATGGTGGCGCGGCGTACTTATGGATTTTTACGGCCTCCGGCCTCCAGGGGGGCGCTCTAGCAGGAAGCAAGAGCGAGACAGACGAATAAGAAATAATGCGCCGAAGAAGACGTGCTAGTTTGTGTTTACAACATTTCGCGCGTCACGCAGAACGCGATCAAGACAGACATTACTGAAAGGAAAAAGGGATGTCTCTCGCCCTTTAACTTCTAAATTTCTTTACCAATTCAACCCTTTCCAACTTTCACTGTTCATCTTTTTCCTACCTATTCCACAACTTTTCACTTACCAAAATTTTCAATTTTGAAATTTACGCCAAATTCTCAAAAATTTCATTTTTCAACTCTAATTTCTACATTTTTCATTCGATTCAACTTGTTCCAACTTCTAACTGTTCATCATTTTCCTACCTATTCCACAACTTCCCACTTACCAAAAATTTGATATTCACCACAAATTCTTCAAAGTTTAATTTTACACTTCTATTTTCCACATTTCTCAAGTAATTCAACTCGTTTGAACATCATTTGGCAGCATTCCCCAAGAAGTTATTCAAAGTCTTCGCCTTCACACGCAATTTCTCCAGAAATTGCATTTTCTAGTTTATATTAATATTTGATCCAACATACGACTATTTCAACATACAAAGTAGGTCCCGGAATGAATTAAATTCGGATGTAGAAGCTTGACTAGTTATTAGCAAATAAAAAGTGCAATCAAGATCCAATCAGAGTTAAACAATACATTTTATAAGAAATTGTACAGACGGATAATATTTTGACCTGCTGGCTGCTGAATCCATTTTCATTTAGTCCTTTCTTCAGATAAGATGACTCCTGGGATTTCTTCCCATCGCCTTTTAAGTGTTGGCTCTACACAGAAGGAATAATGTTATGAAGCAAACACATAGCCAATTAAGTCAAATGATTTGGCCATACCACTCGTGTGATTGCCACTGAACTTTGATGTGAGGGCGGCAACCCAATTTCACCGAGGGTTAATAGTATGTTATTTGAAGTCAACGGCAGTCATTGTTAATGGTGTACAAATCAAATACACTAATTAGGATTTTTTTTTTTTTTTATAAATATACAAACAGATGAATAACCTTAGAAATTTAAATAGTAGTGTCAAGGTCACTTGTCTTTGCACACCTGGTTCAGCTCATATTGGCTCAGCTCCTTCTGCTGCTTGTATTTGGTATACCCATCTCCAGAAAATACTTCAATAGCAGTGATGCGCCGGGATTTGGATCTAAGACAAACAGAGAACGTCAATAACACAATATTGGAAAATACTGATGTATAGATAGAAGTACAGTATATTCCATCGGGTTGATAGTCTACTGATGGTGGCAAAGAAAGTAGAGCATTAATCTATTCCTTCTGCTGACACAGACATTTTATCGAATATAAGATAATGATCAACTGCAAAAAGGTTTCAGTTGAGACTGATGAGCTGCATTTACCGTGTATTGTCTGAGGTTTTGCCCGGAGTGGTGCCATTGCTTGCAAAGTCGTCATCACTTTCTGGAGGCTCACCTTTCAGCCTGCTAATCCAGTCTTTTAGCGGCCTGCACCAGGGGAGCAGAAATAAATAATCAGTGGTTCACGTCACATAAAAAAATTAAAACAGCTCTCGGGGTAGCTAGAACCAATTGACAAGTCGCAATGCTCTGAAATAACATTGCAGAATTGAAAGCCATTATGTCATAGGTGATACTGCATGACTCCTCCTTGTGACCTTTTTCAGACACTCAAAAAACATGTCACACTTACTATGTCAAACGTAACATCCAAATAAAATAACTTTGCAGGCAGCAACTTCAAATTCAATTGCACAGTAGAGTAACAACCACTCTTTTCTCCACACATACACTACCTTATGAATGGAATGGCCATGAAAAACCTATTGGGGGCAAGTCCAAGTTTAGACTTTGGGGTCATGTCGTTCCTGTGACATGGTAGCTTTTCAATCGGGAACCACTCGATATTCTAAAATAGAAACCAAGATAATCTATTATTACATAATCATACATTTTAAAAAAAGGAATTCTAAATAGAAAAAATAAAAAAATAAAAAGATTTCATACCCTGATTTCTTTTCTCGTTTTGGGATAAAACTTTGTATCCTTGGATACTCCTGGTATGATATAGAGCCGCACAAGCTGGTCAGTGATTTTCTGCTCTATGTACATATCTTTGTCAATACAATTCTTAATGTCAAAGCCTGTTTCTTCTAACACCTGTGGAGAGACATATAGCACATACGGTAAGCCATGAAGACATTTTCTTTTGCCTTCAGTTATTCAGTGGTCGCTTCACAACTCACTTCACGAACGGCACAATCATGAGGCGCTTCATCCTCATTCACTTTCCCTTTGGGAAAGCCCCAGCCTGACTTTGCAAGGTAGCCCTGAACAAGCAATACCTGGGGGGAAAAGTAATGTTTTTATTAGTCATTTATTAGCACAACAAAAACAACTGAAGTGAAATTAATATTAATTTCTAATATTGCTGAATGAGTAACTGCGAATAAAACTCACTCTCTCTAATAACTCATCAAGAATGATTGCGCCATAAGTAGGGACACCCATCTTGTACTCTTTCCACTGTTCGAGGACTTTCTGCACATCTTCTCCATGGGGCAAAAGGAATGGGCAGTGTTGGAAAAGTTTGTTGCTGTCAAGAAAAACTTGTGTTCTTGAAACCAACATTCAGATATTACAAATGCGTGTTTGACTTCACTGTATCCCATTGCACATCATCCAATTGTTGATGAGGCCCATAAGTGTTATGGAGAGTGTGGGTCAAGAGCATGCAGTGCGCTGTAGTCGATTTAATTAATCTAGGAATAACGGTATTTTTTTCCTTTGCTCCAGTGACCAACTGCATGGTTAAAAATTTTGACTGAAAATTGACCAAGAATTTTTGGGGTTGACCACAACCCCAGACCACACATGAATAAGCAGCACAATGTAAACTGATTTAAAGTGATAAAATATGTTAATTTGTCATTATAGTAATGTCATGAGTGTTATACCTCGCATTACAAAAACAGTTTTATTTAGCAAACAATGGCATTTCAATAAATTTCAAGATTGAGTGCGTGGCAAACTGGCAATGTGTCAAGAAGTGAGGAGAAAATCCCACTGGCAATGTTACTTGAGGAGAAAGGATATCAGCTTTGGCAAAGTCTCTTATCCCACAGTGAGGAGCGGCCGGAGTGTTCGGGATGCAGAAGTCCAGGTAAAACCAGTGTGCCAACTCAATCTGGAAGCACACCCGGATAGCGTTGTCCCTTTCCTCACTGGGAATGTGTAGAATGAATCGACTATACAAACAGGATGAGGAGGAGTATTTAGGGTTATTAGAGTAAAGGGAATATAATAAATTTGCATGCCATATTTTTAAAGCTACTTTTATTTGTTAGTTTCATGTTAGTCATGTATCATTTTCTTTCCATTCAATGTTGGGCTATCATATGAACACCAAATAAAATTATTTGTGGTTGAAATGTAATGGGGGAAAGGTTCAAGGGATATGAATGATTTTCACTCCACTGTATATGCTACTCATTATCTTGCGTTATAACATAATTAGTATTCCATCCATCCATTTTCTGAACCGCTTAGTCCCCACGGGGGTCGCGGGCGTGCTGGAGCCTATCCCAGCCGTCATCGGGCAGTAGGCTAGGAATGAGGGAACCTGAGTTTCTTTGCATCGAGGTTTATGCAAAGAGCTCACGTAATTATATCGTTGCTTTTTGGTGAAATAAATGAGTGTTCCGTCTGTACGACTGGTCTTTGAATGCACCCCGATTCAATGGCAGAACGCGGATGAATTTAAAGACATCAAATGAGAATAATCCGTTATAAAAATTAAAATTGACTGACGCAAACGTGAATTCTTCATGTTTTTATTGAAAACAACATAGAGGATATGTTCCCCCCCTGTAACTTGGGCTAGGAATGAGGGAACCTGTTCAAATTTGCCACACTACCTGAATGGCAGAACGCGGATGAATTTAAAGACATCAAATGAGAATAATCCGTTATAAAAATTAAAATTGACTGACGCAAACGTGAATTCTTCATGTTTTTATTGAAAACAACATAGTGGATATGTTCCACCCCCCCCTGTCACTTGGGCTAGGAATGAGGGAACCTGAGTTTCTTTGCATCGAGGTTTATGCAAAGAGCTCACGTAATTATATCGTTGCTTTTTGGTGAAATAAATGAGTGTTCCGTCTGTACGACTGGTCTTTGAATGCACCCCGCTTCAATGGCAGAACGCGGATGAATTTAAAGACATCAAATGAGAATAATCCGTTATAAAAATTAAAATTGACTGACGCAAACGTGAATTCTTCATGTTTTTATTGAAAACAACATAGTGCTGACGCCGTACGACGCCGTACGGCATCGGTTTTTCGCTTTCTAAACAAGGCGTGCGCGCTCCCGCGGCAGGGGGAACAAAACCTCACGGGGGAACCAAATCGAGCACAACACCGGAAAGAAAACAAGACCTACAGAAGCAGCGACGACGTTATTCTTGGTGAATTTCATTCAATTGTGTATATGGAGCCTCAATTGTGTATGAATCCAGGTTACTACAACAGTAATCGCGTTACACTGTGCAAGCAGGGACAGGTATTCATCTTCTGGCGCAAAAGAGACCCAATAAATAAATAAAATCCTATCGATATTTTTGCACTATTGTCAAGCGCAGCGTCTGACTAGCACTAACATCGTCAGTAAATGCACTGAATATAGATCAGAAAGCCGAAGTTCGATTTTACGATATAAAAACAACAACATATCTTTAAAAAGTGTTGGAAACGGGGCTCTATAAAGAAAGCGGAATAGTGTAGACCTGCAAATATTATGTTTATAAAAATGGTTAACAAACAACATTAAGCATCTGATTACCTGCAGAGGTCGTCCAGTATGCCAGAGGGGATCTCTAATCTTTTTGTTTCCATGTTGGGCGAAAACATTGAGGCTCTAATGAAAAACGAACTCGAACAAAAGCCATAGGCGGGCCAAACTACATCCACGAGTCTCCACTTACATCCTTATTACCGAAGGAGCCCAAAACCGACTCCACAGTCGATAAAAACTTGTAAATATTGGCTTAGAACCTCTCAGGCGAGCGACAACTAAGCTACGAAAAAAGGAAGTTATCCATCCAATCAGGAGCTATCTTGAGTTATTTCATGGAATATGATTGGTTTGTTCTGATGCCCGTTAAAATGCTATAGCGTCATATATAAAGTTTGTAAGACGTTTGTGAAGCGAAATCAAGTTTATGAGAGTGATAAACTCATTCTTTCATTTATTCATCATCCGAACAGTTAAAACTCACGAGGGTCGCGGGCGTGTTGGAGAGCCAAAACATTTTCCCAATCTGAAAAAATATTATTTAATTTTTATGTATATGCTAGTTATTTTGTCAATGAATGATTACTATTTTGTTTCAGACCACAATACAATTTGTACTTTGGGGATACTGCCTTTAGAGATAATCTGATATACACGTCAACTCCACTAACAGGCTTCTGTATTCGGATCTAAAATAGATACTCAGCTATTTCTTGTTTGATACCTGCACATTAATGTGTACATTATTCCGGCTTTAAAATCAGAGAAAGCAGGCACGACATTTGTTTTTAACCGGGTTTGTCCTACCTCCATCCATCCATTTTAGTCCCCACGGGGTCGCGGGCGTGCTGGAGCCTATCCCAGCCGTCATCGGGCAGTAGGCGGGGGACATCCTGAACTGGTTGCCAGCCAATCGCAGGGCACACAGAGACAGACAACCAATCGCACTCACACTCACACCTAGGGACAATTTGGAGTCTTCAATCTGCCTACCAAGCATGTTTTTGGAATGTGGGAGGAAACCGGAGTGCCCGGAGAAAACCCACGCGGGCCCGGGGAGAACATGCAAACTCCACACAGGGAGGGCCGGAGGTGGAATCGAACCCGCACCCTCCTAACTGTGAGGCGGACGTGCTACCCGAGCCGCCTGGGTTTGTCCTACCTTTATTTGGCAAAACAGAAAGGAAAAAGAAAAGAAATGGGCGTGGCTGTACAAAGCGGAGTGCTTGCAAGTGAAATTTTTGCGGTAATGACCTGAACGTTGACGTTAGTGGGAAGAATTCAATTACACAAAAGGGCCATTGGACATGTTAAATGAAACCCATCCATACACAGAAGCTCTATGTACAATATCAAAACACAATTTTCTTGATTAATTAAACCGATTAGTAGGCTGGCTGTACCTTCAGAATACTGTATAACCAAATCCTACGCTGCTCCAACCCATTTCTCAGAATTTTAGCTATGAACGAGTCTATCGTATACGGAGAGGAGGTTTTCACAACACAAAAATAATGAGAAAAATAAAAATGTAGTATTTATTAACGGTGTGTTTGGGTTGCTTTAGTGAAACAACACTTTTCTGAAACAAAACTGATATTTTCTTTTGAAGAACCTACCGGAAAAGCTATGCACTTTGATGCCTTGCACCTAACGGGAGTGTTCAGTTTCACAAGTGTCGCAGTTTCCTATAGAACAACTTCCTAATTTATCATCTTTCCGTAAGAGAGAGCAGCCATGGCACAGGCACTTAAAGAAAGATTTGAGAAGTTCCTCCATGAGAAGAACCTCCTGACTGATGCCCTTGCTAAAGTCGAAGCAAAGACCGGGGTTAGCAGGACGTATATCGCTCTCGGTGAGTGTTGACAGGAAGAGAGGAATGGAAAAAGACTGCATTGGCGAGTCAGCGCAATTTGGGCTGTTATGACATTTTGATCCCGTCGGAGAATGGTAGCATATGTTTCACTGTGTTTAAAGACATTTCTAAATAGAGACATTTAAAGCACAACGCGGATTATATGTTGAAGGTTATTTGTGTTAAACAGCAGTGTTGCTTTGTTCCAGCTATCGTTGGCATCATCGCAGTGTACTTGGTCATTGGCTATGGAGCCTCCTTGCTGTGTAACCTCATCGGCTTTCTTTACCCAGCTTACATATCGTAAGTGAACCGGGGAATATCAGGGAGGGGCCACACCCATCAACACACGAGTACTCGCACACACTAACCTCTGTTCTAAACTTAACATCTCTATATTCTATTTATTTTTGTTTGAACTGCAATCAAGTATCCTGTCTGTACCTACCACGTTTCTCAGAGTAGTTTTAACCCGTCACTTTATTTATGCAGTTTAGTAATCACGAATTGTGAACACACACTATGACGTCATCCATGTCTTGTGACCCAACACAATATCCCCAATATCACTTAACAAATTGTGCAATTGCACCCGAGATGGGTTTTGACAAGTAAGAAACCGGTAACCCAACTGTCATAACAGTATTTCAGTCAACGTTCTGCATGTTAAGTTTCTGATAATTTAACTCTACTACAATCACTAGAATCTTGAAAATGATTTAAAAACTGAAACAAACAAACAAACAAACAAACAAACAAACAAACAAACAAACAAACAAACAAACAAACAAACAAACACATACGTACATAAACAAATACACTTTAATGGCCACACATTATTGAAGTGTGCAGACTGTTAAACTGTTTAATTGCTAGTGACGTGGTCATCCATTTTTTTTCCTCTGTCATCACTGATATGGTTCTCTAGTGGCATCACAAAAATGCACATCAAGGCTAGGTGTCAAACACAAAAACACATGTTCTTTTCTTAATTTCTTTTCTATGCTGAATAAGTTTTGCTGGATAAGATGTGTGAACCTTTGGATGACTTCCAGATATTACATCAATGGGTACATTTTACGAGAGGCACCGATGTTATTGAAAACTGGTTGACCTCGGAAGAGGTGATCACTAATTTTGGCACAGGAATAACAGGACCATAAGCAGCCTAGTGCATATAGTGTATAAAATATAAATTGGGAGCATGCATTTTTCAGTTACAATTGTCAATTATATACTGGATCTGCAAACCCATAATTTAAAGGTCTACTAAGCTACTATTACTTGCACACAAATTGAGGACTCAAAAAACACCGGTCAAAATCAGATTGAGAAAAGAGGAGTTTTCAAAATTATATAAATTGTAAGAAAGGGGAAAATGGCAAACATGCTTTTTAAGAGATCTTCTATGTTTTCCTTCAGATAATCTTGTGTTAATATGAGAATAAACATTTTCTTCAAATAATATGACTATTATGTTATAAACTAGAGCAGTACAGCAGTACATGTAAATTTTCATATTATTGGTACTTGGTGAAAAATGCCATGTATTTATAATTTTCTTAATAAGCAAAGATCATAATACAACAAAATAATCCAGATGTACAAAGATATTGCCAAGTGAAACAGCAATAGCCTAGTTTTATTTTACACAATGTAATGTTTCTGGTTTATGTGGTGGCGTGAAAAAGCCGAAAAGCATAAAACCACAAAAATGCTTGTCGCTTATTCAAACTCCAACTTTTAAGACAGAACCTATTTTTTCATATGTACATGAACCAAAAAAAGGAGCACACATTAGGATTACAGGGTGACGGCATTCTCATCAAATGACTGACAAGCGATACAAAGGTATAGCCATATGAAAAAGGTATTTTGGGGATAATTTCATCAGATAAGAAGAAAAACATAATTGGGCAATTTGGATGTCTATTTTTCTCTTAAAGTATTGCCCAGGTATTGGGGGTTTATCTCTCCTTCTGTCTCTCTTTCTCTTTTTCTTTCTCTCTCTTTCTCTATCTATCTATCTATCTATCTATCTATCTATCTATCTATCTATCTATCTATCTATCTATCTATCTATCTATCTATCTATCTATCTATCTATCTATCTATCTATCTATCTATCTATCTATCTATCTATCTATCTATCTATCTATCTATCTATCTATCTATCTATCTATCTATCTAATCTTTTGGGTCAGCTCAGCTCTCTCTTCACCACAACGGACCGGTACAGAGTCCGTATTACAGCCGACGCTGCTCCGATCCCCCTGTCGATCTCACGCTCCATCCTGCCCTCGCTCATGAACAAGACTCCAAGATACTTGAACTCCTCCACTTGGGGCAGGAGCTCATCCCTGATCCGGAGAGGGCATTTCACCCTTTTCCGACCGAGGACCATGGACTCAGATTTGTAGGTGTTGATCCTCATCCCGACAGACCGCTTCACACTCGGCTGCAAACCGCTCCAGTGAGAGCTGGAGATCACGGCTTGAAGAAGCCAACAGCACCACGTCGTCTGCAAAAAGCAGAGACGCAATGCTGAGGTCACCAAACCGGACACCCTCAACACCTCGGCTGCGCCTAGAAATTCTGTCCATAAAAGTTGTGAACAGAATCTGTGACAAAGGGCAGCCTTTGCGGAGTCCAACCCTCACTGGGAACAAATCCGACTTACTGCCGGAAATGCGGACCAAACTCTGGCATCGATGATACAGGGACCGAACCGCCCTTATCAGTTGGCTCTGCACCCCGTACTCCCGAAGCACCCTCCACAAAACTTCCCAAGGCACACGATCGAACGCCTTTGCCAAGTCCACAAAACACGTGGACTGGTTGAGCGAACTCCCATGACCCCTCGAGGATCCTGCCGAGGGTATAGAGCTGGTCTACTGTTCCACGGCCAGGACGAAAACCACACTGCTCCTCCTGAATCCGAGGTTCGACCTCCCAACGGACCCTCCTCTCTAGCACCCCTGAATAGACCTTACCAGGGAGGCTGAGGAGTGTGATTCCTCTGTAGTTGGAACACACTCTCCGGTCCCCCTTCTTAAAGAGGGGAACCACCACCCCAGTCTGCCAATCCAGAGGCACCGTCCCCGATGTCCATGCCGTGTTGCAGAGGCGTTTCAGCCAGGACAGCCCCACAATATCCAGAGCGTTTAAGAACTCCGGGCGGATCCCATCCACCCCTGGGGCCTTGGCCTTCAGGAGTTTTTTAACTGCCTCTGACTTCGACCCCAGAGATTGGAGAGTCCACCTCAGAGTCTCCAGGCCCTGCTTCCACAATGCAATTGAGGAGGTCTTAGAAGTATTCTCCCCACCGACTCACGACATCCCGAGTCGAGGTCAGCAGCACGCCATCTCCACTGTAAACAGTGTTGACGGTGCACTGCTTCCCCCTCCTGAGATGCCGGATGGTGGACCAGAATTTCCTCGGTCATTTGGAAGTCATTCTTCATGGCCTCGCCAAACTCCTCCCACGCCCGGGTTTTTCCCTCAGCATCCGCCGAAGCCGCGTTCCGCTTGGCCATCCGGTACCTGTCGGCTGCCTCCGGAGTCCTACAGGCCAAAACGGCCCGATAGGACTCCTTCAGCTTGGCGGCATCCCTTACCGCCGGTGTCCACCAGCGGGTTCGTGGATTGCCGCCATGACAGCACCGACCACCTTACAGCCACAGCTCCGGTCGGCTGCCTCAACAATGGAGGCACGGAACATGGTCCGCTTGGACTCAATGTCCCCCCACCTCCTCCAAGACAAGGAAAAAGCTCTGCCGAAGGTGGGAGCTGAAGCTCTTCCTGACATGGGATTCTGCCAGACGGACCGGCAGCTTCCCCCACCATCGGAGCCAACCCACCACCAGGTGGTGATCAGTTGACAGCTCCGCCCCTCTCTTCACCTGAGTATCCAAAACATGCGGCCGCAAATCCGATGACACGACTACAAAGTCGATCATCGAACTGCGGCCTAGGGTGTCCTGGTGCCAAGTGCACACATGGACACCCTTATGTTTGAACATGCTGGTCATTGTTGACAATCCGTGTCGAGCACAGAAGTCCAACAATAGAACGCTGCTCGAGTTCAGATCAGGGGGGCCGTTCCTCCCAATCACTTCCAGGTCTCACTGTTATTGCCCACGTGAGCATTGAAGTCACCCAGTAGAACGATGGAATCCCCAGAAGGAGCGCTCTCCAGCACTTCTTCTAAGGACCCCAAAAAGGGTTGGTACTCTGAGCTGCTGTTCGGTGCATAGGCACAAACAACAGTCAGGACCCGTCCCCGCACCCGAAGGCAGAGAGAGGCTACCCTCTAGTTCACTGGGGTGAACCCCAGTGTGCAGGCGCCCAGCCGGGGGGCAATAAATATACCCACACCTGCTCGACGCCTCTCACAGTGGGCAATTCCAGAGTAGAAGAGAGTCCAGCCCCTCTTGAGAGAGCTTGCACCAGAATCCAAACTGTGTGTGGAGGCAAGTCGGAACTTTTCTGTCCCACACACCAGCTCGGGCTCCTTTCCAGCCAGAGAGGTGACATTCCATGTCCCAAGAGCCAGCTTCTGCAGCCGGGGATCGGACTGCCAAGCTCCCCGCCCTTGGCCGCCACCCAGCTCACTATGCACCTGACCCCTTTGGCCCCTCCCACAAGGGGTGAGCACATGGGAAGGGGGACCCACGTAACCTTTTTGGGCTGTGCCCAGCCGGGCCTCATGGGTGAAGGCCCGGCCACCAGATGCTCGCCTTCGAGCCCCACCTCCAGGTCTGGCTCCAGAGGGGAGCCCCAGTGGGCAAGGTTGACCCCCTCCCCAGCTCATGAGGATGAAGTGGTTCAACAAATGGATGGATGGATGGATGGATGGATGGATGGATGGATGGATGGATGGATGGATGGATGGATGGATGGATGGATGGAAGTTAGAGACCTATAGAGATGTTCACAAATTTCCCCGGTTGACCTTTTTAGAATTACACATTGGCTTTGTTGTAAAGGGAGCTTGTCACCTTTAATGTCACTGTTAGACTTACTAGAAATCCTAGGTATGACTACGACTGATAACTGATAAGGGCGGTTCGGTCCCTGGTATGACTCAAGTACAGTATGTATATTTGGGCCAGTATACTTAGAAGACAATGCTAAGATCGCTTGGCGTGTGCTGAATACAGAACAAGTTCAATCTCATGTCACATGACTTCAAAGTTCAGACAAAAACCTCAAAGCAGCAGTTGAGTGAAATGTGGTCTTGATGTGCAATCATGCACGACAAAGTTGTTGCTCATGTGATTGCAATCGGTAAACAGTTCTGATAAACAAATTGAAATTCATGGCACAAGAACCATTGAACTATATCCACCACCAGGAGCACAGATGGGATTTTTGACGGGCAGGTTTGGGCAAGTATATGTATGCGAGCAACTAGCAAACCTTGACAACAGGCATGAGATTTATTTTTATCGGCTACTTAAATTGGTTGTTTTTGAGAACATTTTGTGATTATTTTTTGTTTTTTCATTTATGAACACCATAACACACAATGTTCCTTAAGCACCTCATCTGGCAGCAAAACCCACACTGTGAAAAAAACCCGAAAAACAGTTATTAGTTCAAATAAAAGCAAAGCTATTTCCACATATATTTTAAAGTATATTTTAATTTAGCTATCGTTTAATGCATTCCACTAGATTTATCTAAGGAGAAAAAACAATACCAATATCTACCGAAAATTGTTGCTTGTCTTTTGTGTTGAGCAAAGTTTTACAGCGTGGGAAGACTTGTGTGCACTGTAATCCAATTCAATTGAGAGTCAGAATATTATTCATAATACATAATATTATTTCAAGGTTCATTTGCTTTTATTTTAGGCCAATCCTAACCTACAAGGCCAAAACATTTATGTGAATAAATAAAGTCTAATAAATAAATAAAATAAAATCTAATAATAATTATAATGATAATAATGGTAAGGTCTATTCAGGGGTGCTGGAGAGGAGGGTCCGTCGGGAGGTCAAACTTCGGATTAAGGAGGAGCAGTGTGGCTTTCGTCCTGGCCGTGGAACAGTGGACCAGCTCTACACCCTCGGCAGGATCCTCGAGGGGGCATGGGAGTTCGCCCAACCAGTCCACATGTGTTTTGTGGACTTGGAGAAGGCGTTCTATCGTGTCCCTCGGGAGGTTCTGTGGAGGGTGCTTCGGGAGTACGGGGTGCCAAGCCAACTGATAAGGGCGGTTCGGTCCCTGTATCACCGATGCCAGAGTTTGGTCCGCATTTCCGGCAGTAAGTCGGATTCGTTCCCACTGAGGGTTGGACTCTGCCAAGGCTGCCCTTTGTCACCGATTCTGTTCATAATTTTTATGGACAGAATTTCTAGGCGCAGCCAAGGCGTTGAGGGTGTCCGGTTTGGGGACCTCAGCATCGCGTCTCTGCTTTTTGCAGACGACGTGGTGCTGTAGGCTTCTTCAAGCCGTGATCTCCAGCTTTCACTGAAGCGTTTTGCAGCCGAGTGTGAAGCGGTCGGGATGAGGGTCAGCACCTCCAAATCCGAGTACATGGTCCTCGGTTGGAAAAGGGTGGAATGCCCTCTCCGGATCGGGGATGAGATCCTACCCTAAGTGGAGGAGTTCAAGTATCTTGGGGTCTTGTTCACGAGTGAGGGCAGGTTGGAGCGCAAGATCGTCGGCAGTAATGCGGACTCTGTCATGGTGAAGAGAGAGCTGAAAAGGCAAAAGCTCTCGATTTACCGGTCCATCTATGCTCCTACGCTCACCTATGGTCACGAGCTATGGGTCCTGACCGAAAGAACGAGATCCAAGATACAAGCGGCCAAAGGAGATTCCTCCGGAGGCTGTCCAGGCTCTCCCTTAGAGATAAGGTGAGAAGCTCGGTCATCCGGGAGAGACTCGGAATAGAGCTGCTGCTCCTCCACATTGAGAGGAGCCAGATGAGGTGGCTCGGGCATCTCATCAGGATGCCTCCTGGACGCCTCCCTGGGGAGGTGTTCCGGGCATGTCCCGCCGGTAGGAGACCCCGGGGATGACCCAGGACGCGCTGGAGAAACTACGTCTCTCAGCTGGCCTGGGAACGCCTTGGGAATCCCCCGGGATGAGCTGGATGAAGTGGTTGGGGAGAGGGAAGTCTGGGAGTCCCTCCTAAAGCTGCTGCCCCCGCCACCCGAACCCGGATAAGCGGAAGAAGATGGATGGATGGATGGATGGATGAAAATCTAATAAATAAAATCTAATAAATCCGATATTGTTTAGTTTAGTCGAGATTATAGTTTTTCTATGTGTTTGTTAAAAATGCATGGAAAGAGGGCCTTGAAAAGATAATCACATTTTAAATCACAAGCACAATAGTGAGAGGGAAACAAATCGCAATCAGATGATTTTTCAAAATTGTTCTGTCCTAATAGTCAAATATGGAGCGTGATGGAAGTTTTTTGTGGGTTCCACTTGGGAAAGTTTACACCCACAGCAGACGACGATTTGAGTAAACTTAGTCTCTCACCAGCTCCTTCCTTGTTTGTGTTTGTAGTTGTGTGGGTGTGACTGTGATGATGTGAACCCTCTCTCACAACAGTGTTATTGACACAGTTGAAGAATCCTTTTACAAAGGCAATCCCCTCTCAATTATTTTTAATCCTGTTGTTGGATTATGTACAGTATGTGTGCATTTCTTCAAGTACAAAAGCATAAATGCCCGTCTATTCATTCTCTACTGCTTATCTTCTCTAGGGTAGTATCATATTATTATGTACCTTATTGGCCCGAATATAAGACGATGTTTTTTTGTATCGAAATAAGACTGAAAAAGTGGGGGTCATTTTACATTCGGGGTCTAGACATTATACCCATTCACTTGTGCGCAGCGGTAAGTTAAAGGTTGCTGGTATCGACTGAGTATGTTGCTGTGATCGTGTGCGTCTTTGACACAAAGTGAGTATATACATTTCATTGTTACTACTGTCCACTGTTGTGCCGTTTGTCCAATCGCGGTTTTCTTCGTGTGTGCGCTGTTTGATTGACAGCTCCGGCGTGCTCCTTTAAGATTGCCTTGCATCGTATGAGTAGCCGTTAAACAGCGGCACGGCGATGAACGGTCGGCAGCAAATGTACACTGCTCAAAATAATTAAAGGAACACATCAGATTTCAATGGTGAATTTTTTTTTGGGTGATATCTATACTGATATGGACAGTTTAATGTTTCAGGAACAAAAGGATGCCACATCTTTTAATGGAAATAAAAGTTTTCAGCCTACAGAGGGCTCGGTATACAGACACCCCAAAAATCAAAGTGAAAAAATCATATGGCAGGCTCGTCCTTTTTGCCTAAATTCAATTTCTGCAGCTCAAAATTATTTTCAATATCTTGTGTGGCCCCTACGAGCTTGTATGCATGCTTGACAACGCCGCGGCATGCTCCTAATGAGACGACGGATGGTGTCTTGTGAGATGTCCTCCCAGATCTGTCTAAGGGCATCAGTGAGCTCCTGTAAAGTCTGAGGAGCAACCTGGCGCCGTATGATGGACCGAAACGTTATGTCCCAGAGGTGTTCTATCGGGTTTAGATCAGGTGATCGTGAGGGCCATTCAATTGTGTCAATTCCTTCATCCTCCAGATACTGTCTGCATACTCTTGCCACAATAGGCCGGGCATTGTTGTGGATCAGGAGGAACCCAGGACCTACTCCACCAGAGTAGGTTCTGACTATGGGTGCAAGGATTTCATCCCGATACCTAATGGCAGTCAGACTGCCGTTCTCTAGCCTGTAGAGGTCTGTTGGTCCCGACATGGAAATGCTTCCCCAGACCATCACTGACCCACTACCAAACCGGTCATGCTGAATGATGTTGCAGGCAGCATAGCGCTCTCCTTGGTTTCTCCAGACCCTTTCACGTCTATCACAGGTGCTCAGGGTAAACCTGCTCTCATCTGTGAAAAGCACAGGGCGCCAGTGGCGGACTTGCCAATTTTGGTGTTCTGTAGCAAATGCCAATCGAGCTCCATGGTGCTGACCAATGAGCACAGGAAACACTACAGGACATCGTGCCCTGAGGCCACCCTCGTGAAGTCTGTTTCTGATTGTTTGGGCAGAGACAGTCACACCAGTAGCCTGCTGGAGGTCATTCTGTAGGGCTCGGGCAGTGCTCAACCTGTTCCTCCTCGCACAAAGCAGCAGATATCGGTCCTGCTGATGGGATGAGGACCGTCTACAGCCCTGTCCAGCTCTCCTAGAGTAACTGCCTGTCTCCTGGAATCTCCTCCATGCTCTGGAGATTGTACTGGGAGAAAACATCAAATCTTCTTGCAACAGCACGCATGGATGTGCCATCCTTGAGGAGTTAGACAATCTGCACAACTTCAGGAGGGTTCAGAAATCGCCTCATGCTCCCAGTCGTGATAGTGACTCTAGCTAAAGCCAACACTTGTGGAAAAACAATTGTAATTTTTTTGAGCAGTGTATTTTCTTGTCTCGATGACTTATGTTGGGTGTGTTGCCGAGAGTATTTCATTTATGGTTATTTAGTATAGTGGAACCGTTACGTGCAGTTAGTTATGTAATGTGTGCCGTCTTCCAGTGTTGTGTGATGTCAGAAGTTGAGCGTTGTCTTACGTGCTGTATTTCTGTCTGTTGAAGAACCACACACACACACACACACACACACACACACACACACACACACACACACACACACACACACACACACACACACACACACACACACACACCCTTCATACAATAATCACACACACAAGAATCACATTCACACGCCAAAAGACTCACCCATGTACACTACACACACCTGCCCTCACATCCTTACGACCAAACTGTGCCCCTACCCTTTTGCCAGTTTGCCTGCATGCCCCTATGAGCCACAGTGCCTGTTACTTTTTTACCAATAATTCAGTAAAGCAATCAAAACTGAACCACGTCCTGTGTTCTGACCAACACCCAGGGGTGAAAAGACCATAACCATCTGAGCCAATCCCCCTATACAGTCCTCAGGCTCCCCAACAATAGCGGTAGCAGTTTGCATTATTTTATTGCAATGTTTTTCCTTATTCAGTTTTGTTTCAAGACTACAGTTAGTTAGACTTCACTTTGATGGTTAATGCAGTTCTTGCAATTTTGTTGTTTTATCACAGTAGATTGGTTTATTTACATTTCAAAAACCAGAAGCCATTCATTTACAAATGTGATTGCACTTTAGTTTACATATTAAAATATTCAGATATTAAGATGTGATAGACATTTTTTGCATTATTTGAATGAGGCAAAATAACATACTTTTTCTCTCGAATATATTGTTATAATCATTTGTTTCATATGTAATAATTTTCTGTATAAAAATTTAATTTGGTGTTCAAAAAGTTTTTTTCAAACTTGAGTCTTGAAAAAGAGGGGGTCGTCTTATAATCAGGGTCATCTTATATTTGGGCCAATGCGGTATTACATGATATGACTCAGTTAGCATGATATTTAAACCAATTTCCATAACATGTTGAATTGGGTTGCACATAAGCAATTTGTTTTTAGAGCAATTTTTTTTTTACATATATTCGAACGTGCTTCATTTCAGTTTAGTTTGTGTTAGGTTTAGTTTAACATATAGAAGGGTTGTCAATTTTACACTTCATGACCCAGTTTAAGAACCTTTTTACACACCACCATGAATAAGTTAAATCGTTCACCTTGTCGCACACGTGTAAAACAGTAACACAAATTTAAAACAGACTAGTGGTATGTGATTGTATGTTATCATCTTATCTTGTTAATGGTCGTTTATTTTTGAGAATTGCAATAAATGCTGACAGTGATGTTACAGCATATAAGACCTGATCAGGGAATCAATGTAGAAAATCTTGAAATTAATACAATCAATCCATGTAAAAAAGATATACATGAATAAAATAACCAAAACATACACCTGTGTTTAATTTTTGGGCATCCTGAGGTTGTTGAATAATTTCATTACTTCATGCAAGTTGATGCTGTTTTTGGGCGACCTGCATGTATTATTCTGTGCAGCGCATCATTATGTCACTCAGTATCTGTAAATTAGTCATCGTCCAAATGCAATCTACAGGTGGAAGTGGGCTGTAAAACCATGTTGACAACCTGGATGACAGCGATCAACACTGACTAAAAACAAGTTGTATTGCTTTCAGACCAGGTCTGTTAAAAGAGTATGCCTCCTCAATGTCTTGGCAATCATTTCTTGAATTTCAGGTCAAATGCTTAATAGAAAAAAAATGTGATTAAATGCTTGATGTTTTGTTTCTCTCTTTTACCTCCACACAGCTTATCATTTTAGAGACAGAAGGTTTGTGCAGATCACTGTCTCAAAAAAATGCATCAATATACAAATGACAATTTAAAATTTTCTAATTTTCAAAAAATTCTAATTTAATTCAAATTTAAAATTTTTATTATTAGTAGTCAAATTTAATACAGTATTTTAAACATTAAACGATGAAGTGAAAAGCTACAGACAGGTCAACTATTCTGAATTTAGTGACTTCTAACATAAGTCCTGACAATTGTATATTTTCTTTACAGCATCAAGGCCATAGAAAGTGCTACCAAAGAAGATGATACTAAATGGCTGACTTACTGGGTGGTGTATGGACTCTTCAGTGTGGCCGAGTTCTTTGCAGACATCTTTCTCTCGTGGTTCCCATTTTACTACATCGGAAAGGTAATCTGGCTGTAGTTTGTTAGCAGCCTGCCATGTTGTATATGATGTCTTCAGATTTTAAGTTGTCAAAAACAAAACGGAAACAAAGGTGAGTTTGATGGAAACAGGTGGCCAAGGATAGAATAACCAAGGACAAATGTGGAGTAAGGCATCCTAACTGCGACAGTGTAAACCTGCACCAAGGCAGTACAGATATATTTGAACTATTTTACTATACTATCAAACTAAACTTGTTAAAATTGGGAGTTAAAATTGGAGTTTAGGGGAGGTTCATGTCGTGAGCAGTTTTATGACACGGTACCTGTCTTAACAGTGTGCCTTCCTGGTCTGGTGCATGGCTCCAACTCCTTCAAACGGTTCGGTCCAGATGTACAATCGCATCATTCGCCCCTTTTTCCTCAAGAACGAATCCAAGATTGATGATGCAGTTAAGAACATAAAGGATAAGGCATCAGAAGCAGCTGACAAGTTCAAAGATGAGGGTGAGTACTAGGGCTCAGACTTGCCCCCTAAATAAATCGATTAGTCATATTGACCGAAATAAAGTGCCCGACTGATTCTGATTTTTAGGGCTGAGTGAAATTCTGTTAACATTAATTGAAACATATGCTGTAGAGATGCGGTAAATCACAAGACGAGACAAAAGGCATGGTCCTGTACTCTGCACAGTAAAAGTACATATCATCCCCTGCCTTTGAATGCCACAACCTATGAAGTACATACACCTCTGAACTGGGGTGGATTTGCTAACCATTGCGCCACATGATTTATTTCAACAAGGAAAACACTATATGCTGCTTATCAAAAATAGAGGGATCAACCGTGTTTTATTATGCTGTGTCCCTTAAGTCATCGTGTGTGTGCGCGTGTCTGCATTTGTGTGTGTGTGTCCACAGCCAAGAAAGCAACTGCCAACATAATTTTTGAGGAGAAGAAGAGCTCCTAATCAGGACCTCCACCCAGGATCGTCTGTGCGCAGCTGTTCCCATAAAATAATGTTGCCTTGTTGTATTTAATGAATCTGTCTGTAATGTCAAAGCCATTTCCCTGTTCAGTTTACTTGTTTGACAGGTTACTGTACATTGCCCTGATCCTGAATGAACCGAATAAACACCTAACAAAAATGGTTGAATGTTTTCTGCCAGAACATGACATGTTGTCATGACATGTCTTTCAGCATCATTGATGTAGTCAAGATAATCCATTTTTTTTTTATCATGAACAGTGAAGCATTCAGCCTTTACTCATCTCAAACCTGGTGTCTGGCCATAGCAGACAGGAGATTATTTAACTCAAGACCAAGGCTAGTCTCAAACTATTTTAACATATACGGCCTGGTCTGTTTAGGAAACTGACTTTAAACTGAGTTCAAACTGATTTATAATATTATTGGTTATTGAAATAAAAACAATTTTGCAATTAAATGTGTAGGCTACACTTCTACATTAGTTTTTCTTTTGTCCACAAATTTTTCAGAGCCCAATCCGCTGTTTTTGTTAAATAGCAAAAATGTTAACCTATCCTTACTTAGTCTTGTTGAGCTATGCAGAGAATCTTAAACTTTCCCTTCTTTGACAGTGACTTGAATTTTGCTGAATACCATAACCGTTAACCAAAAAGTTAAAGTTGAGCATAATTAAAGCTCAGTGAAAAAGCTTAAAAACAAAAGAATCTGTTATTGTCGCAGGCAACATATGACTGCGGTTGATTCAGTCTTAGTTGAGTTCCAAAACGGTTTCCGTCACTGGCAGCTTCTCTGATCTTAGCGTCGCCTAACGCCTCGCTCACACTGGCTGCAGAACGGCTGCAGCGTGGTTTCCTTGGTGTGCAGACATTTGAATGAGGAAGTGTGTCATTGACTATCTTGCAAACGGACATGTGTGCGCGTGGACTAGTAAGGGACGGGGGAGAACGCGCGCGCTCATGTGCGCTTTCCCGTTCATATGCGCTTGACTTCTGTTGCTTGCAGGTTCCCGTGACAGTGTCAGCGGGCCGCATACATTTTATGACACAATGCTTCGGGCCGGTCTAAATTTAGACAAGGACCTGCGATAGATTGTTCGTTGTTCTCGTTTATCATAACACATTTCGACCTCCAGCAAACAATCTGAATTTCCTTAATTTATGCAACGATATGTCCTATCTTCAAAGCATTAGGGTCGTGAGTGTATCCTATCCCATTAGTCATTGGGCAGTAGGAAGGGGACATCCTGCACTGGTTGCCAGCCAATTACAGGGCACACTGAGATGAAATTTGGAGTGCTCAATCAGTCTTTTAGGGGTGTGAAGAAATCTGAATACCTGGAGAGAACTCATGAAGGCAAGGGGAGAACATGCAAACTCCACACAAGGAGGGCCGGATTGCGGGTTCAATTCACACAACCTCTGAACTGTGACATGCCAACCAGTGCGCCACCATACCATGCAGGTGGTGGAATCAGTACAAGTCGCATTGTGTTGTGTGAAGTTACTTTAGCTTCAGAGGCTGGTCAGAGTAAGTTTGAATACTCAAAATTAATGTAACAATAAATAAAGCTAAGTGGTCAGGGAGAGCTTTTTAACAGTTCTGGAATGAAGACAAAGACGGTTAGCACTGCTAAAATGAATGTTGCATTGGAAAAGGTGCTAGGTAGCATTTCAGAAGTAAGATGTGGTTTCAGGGAGATTATGCATCATCCTTGTGGATAGCCAGTGAGGTAAATGTGGGATGGAGATTATGTTCGTGTTTTTGCAAAGAGCAGCACTGTTAAGTATTGTTAACCGTTCCTGCTTGCCGCGTAACCGTATGTTGGAGCTCAAACTCAACAAAAGGCCTAAATCCACAGAATTGTATAGTTTCAGTATGACCCACTTGACAAATGTTTTAAGGGCTGGTCCAAGGGAATACAGTGATTGATTTTAATGGCTTCATAAACAACTATATAAAAACAATCCATAAAAATCCATGCACTCTCAGTGTAAATTGATTCTGAAATATAGAGGAAAATTATGTACAACAGTGTGAACCGTAACAGTGACTTCATTCAGTTGGGTGGTTCACCACAAATATACTTGGCTGCATAGAATATTGACATTATTGCCTACGTCATAAATTGAAAAATGAACAAAAAAAAACAATTGTGAAAAATATCTAAGCAGGTCTCTTTTGACTGATTTGAAAAGTCACAGATTTTAACAAAAAAGCGCTAGAGACAAACTCGGCAAGAACGTTCCCTTTACCAAAACTTACATTCTGAAAGAATTATTGTGAAAGAACTACTATACAGAAACTCACTTGTAGAACAAAAAAGCCTGAGTTGATAAAGAAAAGTAAAGTCTTAATGAATCCAAAAAGCCTGAGGAAAAAGACCACTGATTTACTATTTTACAAACATTTACATTACAGGAGGGAAAAATTGCTGACAAAATGAAGAAAGCAAATACAGGGTGTTGTGTGTGTGTTTTTTTTTTTTTACAGCTAAAATCTGGTCTTAAATAATAACAAATGAGAAAAATGTATGTAAATGAGGTACGTCAGGTGGTAAGCCTGAGCCCAGACTGGACTTTTGACATCAGCTTGTAACATGAGTCATGCAACAGCTGACGGTTTGACTGACTTAACACTTAAATAAGGTAGATAATCATGTTAGACATGATCGAGACAGACAGACACGAACAGTCAAAACACAGGATCCAGTGTCATGGGGTTGGTGGGAGAATGAGGCAGCGCTCAGGGTCTATTCTGTTCAGAGGTAAAAAAAAAAAAACTTTATAAAAAAATAACAAAAGGTGTGCTGCGTACGCAGAAGCATTTAACTCTTAAATACAAAAATATGCTATGATTTGTTTTCCATGACGCCTGGTTTGAGGCGCTGCTTAGCGTTCATCTCCAATGGAACAGTGCTTTCTACAGCTTCCCTGTAAGGCGTGGGCTGTGTTAGCGAGTTCATGGCCCTTATTAGCAGGCCTAGGCAGCTTCTGTTATGTCTTACGGGTGCTCCAGATTTGCTCCGGTGTGCTCTTGTGGTCGGACGAATAGTCGAAAGGAGACCGGTGGCCCAGCGGGGAACGCGAGTCGTAAGGCGAGCGCTGGTCACGGGGAGAGCGGGGCCCGCTGGCCGAGGCCCTCTGCTCCGTCTGCCAGTCCGAGTGATAGCGGTAAGACGAGCGCTGGTCCGAGTGGGAGAGATCCTTTAGGTCCGGCCGGTGGTCTCTGCTAGAGCGCAACTCCTCCAATTTCCTTTGCTTACCATCGCTGTAATGTCTGCACACACAAATACATTAACTTGACTCAGAACGGCAAGATTATTTGTTGGATGTATGAACGATTAATCAAATTCAAAGTGCAGTGGTGTAGGATGCAATTTTTAAATTGCAAAGGCTCCAATTAGAAAAGAACTAAGCTTCAAGTGTTTTCCAGGTACGGTAAACATACTTCATGACAGGGTCGCGGTTCCACTATTTGGCAAAATGCTTTGTGAAGTTAATATTAGTGGTGCTCTAATGGACTGGCCACCGATTGTGACGGACCAATTTCCATAGAAAAATGTGGGAACAAAAGGCACGTTATCAGCATGTCGATCAATGACTTTCAATGTCGATCACAAAAAAAAAAAGCATGGCATAAGTCAATCAATGACTATCATTGCCAGTCACCAAAAACCCATTTGTTGTATTTAATGCTTTCTTTTTCTGTAGAAACTGGCTGTCTCCAGCTCATCCCATTGCGCAGTAATGGTAATCCGTGTCATCTGTGATGTAAACAACAGTATTGTGGGTAATGCAGTATCACACGTGTTAGCAACAAAGCTCATAAGTTTGGGCCACCAAAAATACCTAATACAAAGCTTTCTTTATGAAATGCAGTGCTTACAGGACGACCCACCACCTGACCACAAAGTGCAGGGTGGCCACCTTTGTTGCCACACAAGCTAAGGTCATCATATACAGTGTTTTTCAGGAGACAATTTGCCGTCGACTAAATGTGTCGTCCATCATCAGTGTTTACCTTAAATTACTTCCACATACATATCTGTCATGGCTCTTAACCGGAAACCATGTCAGATCAATGAAGTACTATGGGAGTTGTAGTGTCGGAGCATTTTATAAACAGAGGCATAGCGTATTGGTGCATCGTTACCCATATTAACATCTGCGGAAAGGCTAAAGCAGTCACTGTATTTGACCTGTGTCAGCTAACTAAGTGAACTAAGTATACCTGTCTCAATGCAATTTAGAAAAATAGAATGTCATTGTTCAGTGCATTATTCTAAGCATTTTTTTTCTGCGCAATGCAATACTTTGTATTTTATAATATTTTGTAATATGAATGGTATTTTTCCTCTGGAAGCTTGTATTTATTATATGCGAGTACTCAAGTGTTAAGCACTCATACTGGTATCAGTCGGAAAAAAAGTGGCATAGAACATCCCTTGTTTATTGTAACTGAAGCATTCAAATCAAGTAGGCTGAAAGACATTTCAGTATTCACCTGTCCTGCCTGTCTCGGTCCCTGCTGTCCGGTCGGTAGTGGTCTCTGTGGTCTTTCCCATTGCTTAATGAGGAGTAGGGTCTTTTTCTAGACTCTGCTGCCTTCCTGTGGGCCTCCGAACTGTGTCTTTCCTTGCTGCTGTCATGGTAACGCACTGATGGCTGATGCCTGTCTGAGCTATAACTGTCCCTGCTGCTGTCATCCTGGTGAGAGTTGTCCCTCAGCCGTTCGATATCTGGGACAAAATAGCACGGAAAAATTAATCTAGTCGAAAAGCCATAAAATAATTGGTGATGGTTGCACAGTTAAGTGAAAGTCATACAGTACCTGTGTGTTTAAAACCTATAGTGTTTGTACTCCTAGTGTTCTGCTCCATTGCCTGTTTATTTAGAAAAAAAGTGAGAGAGAGAGAAAACAAAAAACATCATTATGGATGAATAATTTTTTTTTGCCATTCCAGCAATGTAGAAATACTGGCATACTACCCTACCTGTGCATTCTCTTGCCTTTTCTTGATGGCATGCTTATACAATTTATGTAATTTCCTGGCGTCGAACTCAGTGAATTTTGAAACAAATATCCACAGGTTTCTGTCAAAAACAAACATTATTATTATCATCATAAGGGTGCTTATCGACTCAGACATTGAAGAAATCACATTCACAATTCATAATAAGTCATGCTAACTGATGTGGTGTTTTATTTGAAGTGAATCTTATTCATGTACAAGTTAATGTTCAATTTGTCTTATAGCCATCCGAGTGTATGCGTGTCAATTTGTTGCAGATATGTGAAATGTAGTTTGAGAGCAGTGTATGGTGCTCATGTGGTGTGGGTAACAATAAATGCTGGAGTTCTACATGCCATTTGTTCTTGGGCTAATTTAACACAAATACTCTTAAATTAGAGTGATCCCCCATTTAAACTGACCCACCCACAATAGGTGAACATCTGCAATATTTGAAATACTCCTCCCACACAATTTATACACATTTAAACTGAGTAAAACACGCTTTCTAAACCCACTGCCGACAAACTTGTACAAAAAGGTAGACAAAATACCAGTTACTGTATAAATTTATTCAAACACTTCTGTGTGTCAATCAAAGTTACTAAAGCTAATGAAATGTAACATTAAAACTAAAATTGAAATAACATCATTAAAGAGATGAAAGAAAAACAAGTTTTCTTTAGGAAAATAAAATGACCTGAAACTTCATTTTAGTTTATAAAACATGAACTGACTATAATTTCCGTAAAAGCATTTTTTGTTTTTGTGTTAGTGAGTTTATTTCATGTTCAGGATTTAACATTCCACAAAATCAAAAACTAATACAAATAATAAAAACAATTGGCAAACACTAAAAATTAATAAAAACGAACATACCCGCTAATTAGTTAAAACTAACTGAATTAGAAAACAATATATATATATATATATATATATATATATATATATATATATATATATATATATATATACATGTATATCTCCCCCCCCCTCTCTCTCTCTATGAAAAGCTGTAATGAAAAATCCAAAGATCAATGAGTTCATTAGGGTCATCAAGGTCATGTTCGTCGTGTCATTAATTTGCAGGTATGTTTTTTGTATATCTTTTTTTTTGTCCCGTATTGTCTAAAAATATGAACCCATTCTTGAGTTCATTAACTTAATGATATAAAAAATACTGTGTAACGCTGAAATCAAAATGATTAGTTTGTATTTGAGAGGCCAAATTTGTATTCAATCTCTGGAAGGATCGGTTCTCTATTTCTTGACGCTTTTTTTGTAAGAAAGAGGCAGACATGCTTACTTTCGCCACTGTTTGATGAGGTCAGGATTGGAATACTCCTTCAGACACTCCGTGATGTGGTCTCCAATCTTGATGAGACATTGCCTGGTATGTTCAAGCTGCTCACGCTCTGAGAGACCCTTCTCTGGTCGGTCCAGCTGCTTAAGGGCTGCTTTCACTGGCCGCATTCTCTCTTTACACTGCAACATTCAAACAGTCAATGCTAACTACAGCTAGGTGATTGGATCACAAGAATGTAATTTAATCATAATGAATGAAACAAAACCCATTTAAAAACCATCATGCCCAGCTTTGTCAAAGTTTGACCGTACCACACTAAATGTTTTCTGGTCCAGTTCTTCAGACTCCTCAGACACTGGTATATTCTCTCCACTTGCTGTTATGAGGACTGGGCCATCAGATGCTTTTTTTAGTCGTTCTCTGACCTCAGCTTTGCTTTCAGTCTATTGAAAAAAAAAGATAGATAATTATGTTCATTTGTTGGCAGTATGTGTGTATAATAATAATAAGTAGAAAATGCAATTTCTGGAGAAATTGCGTGTGAAGGCGTAGACTTTGAATAACCTCTTGGGGAATGATGTTGAAATGAGTTGAATTACTTGAGAAATGTGGAGAATAGAAGTGTAATACGAAATTTTGGAGAGTTTGGTTGAATTTCAAATTCGGAATTTTTGGTAAGTGGGAAGTTGTGGAATAGGTAGGCAAAAGATGAACAGTTGAAAGTTGGAATGGGTTGAAAAATGTAGAAATTAGAGTAGAAAAGTGAAAATTTTGGAGAATTTGGTTGAATTTCAAATTTGGAATTTTTGGTAAGTGGGAGGTTGTGGAATAGGTAGGCAAAAGATGAACAGTTGAAAGTTGTAATGGGTTGAATCGGTTGAAAAACGTAGAAGTTAGAGTAGAAAAACGAAATTTTGGAGAATTTGGTTGAATTTCAAATTTGTAAATTTGAAATTTTTGGTAGGTGAGAAGTTGTGGAATAGGTAGGCAAAACATGAACAGTTGAATGTTGGAATGGGTTGAATCGGTTGAAAAATGTAGAAATTAGAGTAGAAAAATGAAATTTTGGAGAATTTGGTTGAATTTGAAATTTGGAATTTTTGGTAAGTAGGAAGTTGTGGAATAGGTAGGCAAAAGATGAACAGCTGAAAGTTGGAATGGGTTGAATCGGTTGAAAAACGTAGAAATTAGAGTAGAAAAACGAAATATGGGAGAATTTGGTTGAATTTCAAATTTGAAAATTTGGATTTTTTTTTAAGTGGGAAGTTGTGGAATAGGTAGAAAAAAGATGAACAGTTGAAAGTTGGAATGGGTTGAATCGGTTGAAAAACGTAGAAGTTAGAGTAGAAAAACGAAATTTTGGAGAATTTGGTTGAATTTCAAATTTGAAAATTTGGAATTTTTGGTAGGTGAGAAGTTGTGGAATAGGTAGGCAAAAGATGAACAGTTGAAAGTTGGAATGGGTTGAATCGGTCGAAAAATGTAGAAATTAGAGGTGAAAAACGAAATTTTGTGAAATTTTGTCAAAATTCTAAACATGAAAACGTGAAATTTTTGAATTTGGCAATTTTGGGAATGTCGAATCTTTCCCAATGAGATTAGAATGTGCTGAATGATGTGAATTTCAAATTGGAACAACGTAAATGTGAAATGTCGAATGTGCCATTAAGAATGAATGGGGAAAAATTTGTCGTAATTTTGCGAAAACGGAAAATTTTTGGAACGAGAAAAATGGAAGCGCTCATTTCGTGAATATTTGGAATACGTCAAAAGTGGAACGGAGTGAATCGGATGAATTATGTGGAAGAAGAAGCAGGACAAAAAAGTGTGGAGAATAAAATAGAATAACTAGAAAATGCAATTTCTGGAGAAATTGCGTGTGAAGGCGAAGACTTTGAATCACTTCTTGGGGAATGCTGGCGAATTATGCTGAAACGAGTTGAATTACTTGAGAAATGTAGAAAATAGAGGTGAAAAACTGAATTTTGGAGAATTTGGTGGAATTTCAGAATTTTGGAGAATTTGGTTGAGTTTAAAATCTTAAAATTTGGAATTTATGGCAAGTGGAAATTTGGGGAATAGGAAGTTAAAAGATGAAGAGTTGAAAGTTGGAATGAGTTGAATCGGTTGAACAATGTGAAAATTAGAGTAGAAAAACACATTTTTGGAGAATTTGGTTGAATTTCAAATTTCAAAATTTGGAATTTGTTGTAAGGGGAAGTTGTGGAATAGGTAAGCAAAAGATGAAGAGTTGAAAGTTGGAATGGGTTGAATCGGTAGAGAAATGTAGAAATGAGAGTAGAAAAACGAAATTTTGGAGAATTTGGTTGAATTTCAAATTTGGGATTTTTGGTAAGTGGGAAGTTGTGTAATATGTAGGCAAAAGATGAAGAGTTACAAGTTTGAATGGGTTGAATCGGTTGAAAAATGTACAAATTAGAGTCGAAAAACGAAATTTTGCAGAATTTGGTTGAATTTCAAATTTGGAATTTTTGGTAAGTGGGAAGTTGTGAAATAGGTAAGCAAAAGATTAAAAGTTGAAAGTTGGAATGGATTGAATCGGTTGCACAATGTAAAGATTAGAGTAGAAAAACAAAATGTTTGAGAATTTGGTTGAATTTCAAATTTTTAATTTTTAATTTTGGTAAGTGGGAAGTTGTGGAATAGGTAGGCAAAAGATGAAGAGTTGAAAGTTGGAATGGGTTGAATCGGTTGAACAATGTAGAAATTACAGTAGAAAAACGAAATTTTGGAGATTTTGGTTGAATTTCAAATTTCGAATTTTTGGTAAGTCGGAAGTTGTGGAATAGGTAGGCCAAAGATGAAGAGTTGAAAGTTGGAATGGGTTGAATCGGTTGAACAATGTAGAAATTAGATTAGAAAAACGAAATTTTGGAGAATTTGGTTGAATTTCAAATTTGGAATTTTTGGTAAACGGGAAGTTGTGGAATAGGTAGGCAAAACATGAACAGTTGAAAGTTGGAATGAGTTGAATCGGTTAAAAAATGTAGAAATTAGAGTAGAAAAACAAAATTTTTGAGAATTTGGTTGAATTCCAAATTTGGAATTTTTGGTAAGTCGGAAGTTGTGGAATAGGTAGGCAAAAGATGAAGAGTTGAAAGTTGGAATGGGTTGAATCGGTTGAACAATGTAGAAATTAGAGTAGAAAAACTAAATTTTTGAGATTTTGGTTGAATTTCAAATTTGGAATTTTTGGTAAGTCGGAAGTTGTGGAATAGGTAGGCAAAAGATGAAGAGTTGAAAGTTGGAATGGGTTGAATCGGTTGAACAATGTAGAAATTAGAGTAGAAAAACAAAATGTTGGAGAATTTGGTTGAATTTCAAATTTGGAATTTTTGGTAAGTGGGAAGTTGTGGAATAGGTAGGCAAAAGATGAAGAGTTGAAAGTTGGAATGGGTTGAATCGGTTGAACAATGTAGAAATTAGATTAGAAAAACGAAATTTTGGAGAATTTGGTTGAATTTCAAATTTGGAATTTTTGGTAAACGGGAAGTTGTGGAATAGGTAGGCAAAACATGAACAGTTGAAAGTTGGAATGAGTTGAATCGGTTAAAAAATGTAGAAATTAGAGTAGAAAAACAAAATGTTGGAGAATTTGGTTGAATTTCAAATATGGAATTTTTGGTAAGTGGGAAGTTGTGGAATAGGTAGGCAAAACATGAACAGTTGAAAGTTGGAATGAGTTGAATCGGTTGAAAAATGTAGAAATTAGAGTAGAAAAACAAAATTTTTGAGAATTTGGTTGAATTCCAAATTTGAAAATTTGGAATTTTTCATAAGTTGGAAGTTGTGGAATAGTTAGAAAAAGATGAACAGTTGAAAGTTGGAATGGGTTGAATCGGTTGAAAAACGTAAAAGTTAGAGTGGAAAAACGAAATTTTGGAGAATTTGGTTGAATTTCAAATTTGGAATTTTTGGTAAGTGGGAAGTTGTGGAATAGGTAGTCAAAAGATGAACAGTTGAAAGTTGGAATGAGTTGAATCGGTTGAACAATGTAGAAAAAAGTGGAATGATGTAAATGTGAAATGTCGAATCTGCCATTAAGAATGAATGGGGAAAAATTTGTCGTAAGTTCGCGAATTTTGCGAAATCGGAAAATTTTCGGAACGAGAAAAATGGAAGCGCTCATCTCGTGAATATTTGGAACACGTCAAAAGTGGAACGGAGTGAATCGGATGAACTATGTGGAAGAAGAAGCGGGACAAAAAAGTGTGGAGAATAAAATATAATAATAATAATAATAATAATAGAGAATGGTGTAGAATAACATATGTGTGAAGGCCATCGCCTTCACACAACTAGAAAATGCAAGTGTGAAGGCGAAGACTTTGAATCACTTCTTGGGGAATAATGCCGAATGATGTTGAAATGAGTTGAATTTCTTGAGAAATGTGGAAAATATTTCACATTTCCAGCCATCGCCTTCACACAATAATAATAGAGAATGGTGTAGAATAACATTGTGTGAAGGCCATCGCCTTCACACAATAATAATAGAGAATGGTGTAGAATAACATATGTGTGAAGGCCATCGCCTTCACACAATAATAATAATATTTAAGTGGATTTACCTTTTCCATGCTGTCCTCTTGTTTATGGACTGAATCCAAAGGTTTGACTTCTTTTCTCTCTTTTGGCTCCTTGTTGTCTTTACTGTCCCAACTGTCTTCCTTTTTCTCCTTTTTGCATTCTTTCTTTATTTCCTCTTTATACTCCCTCTCACCAGATGAAGAGCCATTGTCCTGTTGAGCCTCCTCCTCTTCCTCCTCCTCCTCTTCCTCATCATCATCTTCCTCTTCCTGATTTTCTTCCTTCACTGTCTCTCTGTCTGATCTGGTTCGTCTGCTTAAAGCCTTCTCGGTCATCTCCTCCTGAAACAGTTAATGTCTCACATGAGGGCAAACACTTCGACGAGGCACAGCAACGAGGCAAGCACAACAGGAATTTTAATGTACCATTTCCTCATCTATTTCATCCTCATCATCCGATCTTTTATCCGATGGAGGATCTGATGATGCACTCTTAATCATCTCATCTATCTGTGATGGTTTCACAGTTTCTCTCTTTTTGCTTCTTGGCTTCCTCTTTCGAGAATTGACCTACAAATAAATGCAATGCGTATTTCATTAAATGAATAAACAAATAATGGACTGAAAACAAAATGTAAATGTCAGACATACTGTCCCTGCTTGTTTCTGAGCTTCTTTTTTGGCAAGGTCCTTGCTCAGTAACTTGATGAGGTAGTCTGCTCTGGTCTGGAGCTGTTTTGCTTGGGGCTTCTTATCAGGGTCATCTGGTAGAAGCTGTAACAGACAATTTGACATAATTTGTTTGGAGAGAATATGACGTTTTTGGCAACTGTGAAAAGTTGACATAACTAATAAAAACAATGAAACCGACACAAGACACAAGAAATTCTGTGATGATGATCAAGCTCCAATTTCAGTTCCAGCCAGGCTTCTATGAAAAGTGTACTGGACACCGAAGCATTTTTTTCTGGCGTTTCGCAACACAAAATAATCTTAGCAATTAATATGGGCTTCTTGTGATTTCTCGATCGGTGTTGCTACTCCTCGTAGCGTGTGTTATTGCCCCTAGCTCATGAGCAGCAGCTCTGAGATGATTGGTGTCACGAATTGCATACCGCTCCTTTGTCAGTCAGTCAGTCGCCCTTGACTGTGTGAGAACACTGATACAACAGAACAAAAAAAGAACAACAACTTTGACAACGACGTGATTGCACTGTTTGAAATCTTTATTTTGATGAAAACCGCAGCTCAGAGCCAAGTTCTGTCATTACAACTTGCCACTAATAACTACATAACGTGAACCCCGAAAGAATTGGTATTTTTCTTTTTTAATTCAATTGCTAATGAAGGACGCTTAAAAAAATCACGAGCTAATCATACTGTCGTTGTACAGCAAAATCAAGTACCCAGTTGCCAACATTAGTGGCTAACAGCGACTTTTTGATATAGACTGGCACCCGCAGCCGGACAGATTTTCAAAGGCAGTTTGATCGGCAAAAATTACTTTGGACACTGACATTACTTCCTACTGATCCATTTTTAACAAACCAGAGTTACTCAAATGCAGTCTTTTAGAAAAACAATTGTGGTTGTGACCTTACGTCCCTATACCCCAAACTCTCATCTCGTAATGTTTCTAGACAAAATAAAATACACTTTCCATTTTAATTTAAATTAGAAATGTGATTACCTAAAAATGATTCCCTTAAAAAAAAAAAAAAAATTAAAAAAGAGAACCAAATCGGTCATTCATCAAGTAGAGATGGGCGATATACCACCTTAGGTTGCATATACCAGTACCTGGCGCCCTCTTGTGGAAGGACTACTACCAGAAAGTAAATGGCATGCACAGCTGACAGAGCATGTTTCTAAGTGGCCTGCATCCATGGCATAACTCTCAAAAGCCCATTCAGATGGACTCTACGGATATGTATGCTTGTAAGGTTTTGAATGCTTCTAATGCAATATTAGTGTGTTGCTAGCTGAATTAATTTTTATTATTATAAATAGTATAAACTCAATTTGCGCACAGCTGATAGTGTTTTTCTGTTCTGAATTTCCTCTCTATCCATCTGATCATTGCTACTGCATCTATGACATACCTCTCATCATCGCTTGCTGTGTTGGCTCATATGTTGAGTTCTTGTTTTGTGAAATAAAGAGCCGGTTACCAAACCCACGTCTTGCCTGGTACTTTGGTAACGCTACAGTATACAAACCGAATTCGGTTGAAGTTGGGAAATTGTGTAAAATGTAAATAAAAACAAAATACAATGATTTGAAAATCCTTTTCAACCTATATTCGATTGAATACACTACAAAGACAACATTTAATTATATTTAATGACTACCGCCCCGTGGCACTGACGACCATCATCATGAAGTGCTTTGAGCGGCTTGTCTTGGAGCACATCAGATCCATTCTCCCCCCCCACCTTAGACCCCTTCCAGTTTGCGTACCGGGCCAAACGGTCCTCTGAGGATGCCATCTGCTCTGCCCTCCACTCAGCCCTCTCCCACCTGGAGAGTAGGGATGTGAGATTGCTGTTTGTGGACTTCAGTTCTGCCTTCAACACCATTGTGCCACAAAAACTCATCTGCAAACTCGACAAGCTGGGCCTCAGTACCTACCTCTGCAACTGGCTACTGGACTTCCTCTGTCAGAGGCGTCAGGTGGTACGTGTTGGTGACAAAATCTCCGCCAACATCACGCTGAGCACGGGGGCCCTCCAAGGCTGTGTGCTCAGTCCGCTGCTCTTCACCCTGCTGACGCATGACTGCACTGCGTCCTACAGCGACAACCGCATAGTGAAGTTTGCTGACGACACGACTCTGGTGGGTCTCATCACCAAGAGCGACGAGACTCAGTACAGGTTGGAGGTTGACCTTCTGACTGCGTGGTGCAGGGACAACAACCTCCTGCTGAACGTCAACAAGACCAAGGAAATTGTTGTTGACTTCCGGAAGGGTCACACCCAACACCTGCTGCTGACCATCGACGGTGCTGTGGTGGAGAGGGTGAGCAGCACCAAATTCCTGGGGGTACACATCAGTGAGGACCTCTCCTGGTCCAACACCGCGTCACTGGCGAAGAAAGCTCAGCGCCGCCTGTACTTCCTGCGGAAACTCAGGCGAGCAAGTGCTCCTCCGGCCGTCATGACTATATTCTACCGTGGCACCATTCAGAGCGTCCTCTCCAGTTGTATCGCTGTCTGGGGTGGTAGCTGCACTGAATACAACATGAAGGCCCTGCAGCGCAAAGTGAACACGGCTGGTAAGATTATGGGGGCTTCACTCCCCTCCCTGAAGGGCATTTACGCCTCCCATCACGCCCGCAAGGCGGCCACGATTGTGAGTGATGTGAGTCACCCCGCTCACTCTTTGTTTGATCTTCTGGCCTCTGGGAAGAGGTACAGGAGCCTGCGCTCCCGCACCGCCAGACTCACCAACAGCTTAATTCTCCAGGCTGTTAGGATCCTGAACTCTCTTCCCCCTTCTGTGTAGCGTCCTGTACTTATTTATTGTGTTATTTATTTATTATTTATTCATCACTCTTATTTATTCATTGATTGTGCCTTCTTGTTTTATTTTTCTTGTGTTGTTTACTTGTATGTACATTGTGAACTGTCTTGTCACCGTGGGATAGTTGTAACGTAATTTCGATCTCTTTGTGTGTCTTGGCATGTGAAGAAATTGACAATAAAGCAGACTTTGACTTTGATATTTAATGCTCAAACTCATAAACTTTATTTTATTTTTCAAATAATAATTAACTTAGAATTTCATGGCTGCAACACGTGCAGTAGAAGTTGGGAAAGGGCATGTTTACCACTTCGTTACATCACCTTTCCTTTTAATAACACTCAAACGTTTTGGAAGAGAGGAGACTAATTCTCTTAGCTTCTCATGTGGAATTCTTTACCATTCTTGCTCGATGAACCGCTTCAGTTGTTCAACAGTCCGGGTCTTCCCTGTCGTATTTTACGCTTCATAATGCGCCACACATTTTCAATGGGAGACAGGTCTGGACTGCAAGCGGGCCACGGGAGAACCTGGACTCTTTTACTTCAAAGCCACGCTGTTGTAACACGTGCAGAATGTGGCTTGGCATTATCTTGCTGAAATAAGCAGCGGCGTCCATGAAAAGACGTCGCTTGGATGGCAGCATATGTTGCTCCAAAATCTGAATGTACTTTTCAGCATTTATGTTGCCTTCACAGAAATGTAAGTCACCCATGCCATGGAAACGAATGTACCCCCATACCATCACAGATGCTGGCTTTTGAACTTTGCATTGATAACAGTCCGGATGGTCCACTTCCTCTTTGCTCCGGAGGACACGACGTCCAGTGTTTCCAAAAACAATTTGAAAATTGGACTCATCAGACCACCATTGTGCATCAGTCCATTTTACATGAGCTCGGGCCCAGAGAACCGAGGCAGCGTTTCTAGATGTTCATAAACGGCTTTTGCTTTGCATGGTACAGTTTTAACCCACACTTACTGATGTAGTGACAAACTGTATTTATTGACAGTGGTTTTCTGAGGTTTTCCTGAGCCCATCTGGTGATATCCTTTACACACTCATGTCGGTTTTTAAGGCAGTGCCGTCTGAGGGATCGAAGGTCACGGTCATTTAGTCTTGGTTTCTGGCCGTGGCGCTTACGTGCAGTGATTTCACCAGATTCTCTGAACCTTTTGATGATATTATAGACCGTAGATGTTGAAATCCCTAAATTCCTTGCAATTTTGCTTTGAGAAATGTTGTTCTTAAACTGTTCAACTATTTTCTCACGCAGTTGTGGACTTGCTTGTAAATGACTGAGCATGTTTGGGGAGGCTCCTTTTATACCCAATCATGGTACCCACCTGTTCCCAATTAGCCTGACCAGTGTGGGATGTTCCAAATAAGTGTTTGATGAGCTTTTCTCAGCTTTCTCAGTATTTTTTGCCACCTTTCCCAACTTCTACTGGACGTGTTGCAGCCATGAAATTCTAAGTTAATTATTATTTGGCAAAAAACAATTACCGTATTTGCCGGTGTACAGGTCGACTCGGTGTATAAGTCGACCCCCTAAAATTTGACGGAAATTTACGATTTTATGATATATCCTTTGTATAAGTCGAGCTCAATTGTTGCATTATATTAAACTTCAAAATTCAATATGCGAAATTTATTGACGAAATGTGTTCAAATTCCGGGAGGCCGTGCGCATGCGGCTGTTTATAAGCACCGCGGAGGAGATCGCGGCCGGCGAGCTCGCGCACGCCGCCCGGCACCAACGGGAGGCCGGAAATAGCTCCAAGCCGAGCGGATCGGCACTTTATAAGCACCGCGGAGATCGCGGCGCCTCATTGGACTTCCAGCGGCCGGCGAACTCGCGCACCCGCCCGGCACATCCGGGAGGCCGTGCGCACGAGCCAAGTGGCCGAAAATAGCCCCCGCCGAGCGGATCGGCTGTTTATAAGCACCGCGGAGGTGGTCGCGGCGCCTCATTCGACTTCCAGCGGCCGGCGAGCTCGCGCACCCGCCCGGCACATCCGGGAGGCCGTGCGCACGACCCAAGTGGCCGAAAATAGCCCCCGCCGAGCGGATCGGCTGTTTATAAGCACCGCGGAGGTGGTCGCGGCGCCTCATTTGACTTCCAGCGGCCGGCGAGCTCGCGCACCCGCCCGGCACATCCGGGAGGCCGTGCGCACGAGCCAAGTGGCCGAAAATAGCCCCCGCCGAGCGGATCGGCGTTTTATAAGCACCGCGGAGGTGGTCGCGGCGCCTCATTCGACTTCCAGCGGCCGGCGAGCTCGCGCACCCGCCCGGCACATCCGGGAGGCCGTGCGCACGAGCCAAGTGGCCGAAAATAGCCCCCGCCGAGCGGATCGGCTGTTTATAAGCACCGCGGAGGTGGTCGCGGCGCCTCATTCGACTTCCAGCGGGCCGCGCACTCGCGCACGCCGCCCGGTTCAAATTTTCTAAGTGCAACGCACAATGAGATCCATGAGAAACGGCCTTGGTTACCATCAAATTTGAAGCGATGAATACGAAGTTAAATTTTATGACTCGGTGTATAAGTCGAGGTCGATTTTTTTCGGTCGATTTTGGATCGAAAAAGGTCGACCAATACACCGGCAAATACGGTAAGTATATCAGTTTGAACATTAAATATGTTGTCTTTGTAGTGTATTCAATTGAATATGGGTTGAGAAGGATTTTCAAATCATTGTATATTGTTTTTATTTACGTTTTACACAATTTGCCAACTTCAATCGAATCCGGTTAGTAGTTATATAGTATATAACTATATTGTATTCCCCGGGAGTCCCAGCCACTATCTGCGGCATATAGAGAGTCCGCGCCGCAATCGGCGGCATTCGGGGAGTCCGCGCCACAATCGGCAGCATATGGGGAGTCCCTGCCGCAATCGGCGGCATACGGGGAGTCCCAGCCGCAATCGCAATTGGCGGCATTCGGGGAGTCCGCGTGCAATTGGCCGCAGTCGGGGAGTCCGCGCCGCAATTGGCAGCATACGGGAAGTCCCAGCCGCAATCGATGGCATACGTGGAGTCCCAGCTGCAATCGGCGGCATTCGGGGAGCCCCTGCCGCAATCGGCGACATATGGTGAGTCTCAGCCGCAATCGGCGGCATACAGGGAGTGACTATAATATATACGTACATCTGTGGAATAATTGGAGCCGCAACTGACGACAAGGCTGACGTCAGCGGTGCATGGAGTTCCAGAGACAACAGCTGTTTTTTTTTTTCTTTTACGTGACACAGAGGACAAAGATTTTGATGATTTGGGCCTGTGGAATGAGTTGAACTGCAACTGACGTCAGCGGCGCACCGCGCACACTTCCGGGGTTAGAAGCGCCGCTGTTTACACAAAGGACGAAAATTCCAATGGATTTAATGATTTGGAGTGACATGGATGGTTCGATAAAATTGTTGTCTATATTACTGTTATCTGATATATAGTTTATATCTAGTTATATGGGCCTGTGGAATAATTTGAACTGCAACTGACGACGAGTCCGACGTCAGCGGCGCGCCGCACACACGGCATTTACACAAAGGATGAAGAATTCGATGGATTTAATGATTTGGTGTGACAGATGGTTTGATAAACATGTTCTTTATGTTATAGTTATTTGAATCACTGTTACTGTTACGTCAGGCCCGTTCTCAGCTCCTCGTTTGTGTTTATGTCACGTTAGCATACCGTATCGTTTAGCCTGTTGTTACTGGTTCATGTCTGTTCTTGGTGTTGGATTTTGTCAAATAAATTTCCCCCAAAATGCGACTTAAACTCCAGTGCGACTTATATATGTTTTTCCCCCTTTATGGTGCATTTTATGGCTGATGCGACTTGTACTCCGGAGCGACTTTTAGTCCGAAAAATACGGTATTTAGTTTTTTGCTAACTCAATTAGGGTGGTAAAATTACCTTCTCCATTTCAGTATTTTATGCCGATACTTTATACATCTATGTACCTGCTTTTAATGACTGAAAAAACAGAATGCTGTCATTATTCAGTCCATCAAAAAGGTCTGTCTTTCCTGTTGAATGCAGCACAAGCGTCATAGCGCTTTTACAAAATCATTTATCATACGGAGTGCTATACTCACCTGTTGCCTACTTTTTGTACTTGTATGTACAGTACCTATATCTTTTTAATTTGAGGCAAATTTTTTTATCTTTCTTATTGTGAACTTAAATTATATATTGCAGAGTGGCAGTTCTGCCTTATGTCAGAAATAAACAAAGGTCTTATAATTATCTGACAGTTTAAAAGTCAAGTTTTATGTATCAGAAGTACTAGTGGTATTGGTTACTTGGTTAAGTG
Source organism: Syngnathus scovelli (assembly GCF_024217435.2). Taxonomy (NCBI): domain Eukaryota; kingdom Metazoa; phylum Chordata; class Actinopteri; order Syngnathiformes; family Syngnathidae; genus Syngnathus; species Syngnathus scovelli. The sequence goes on from NC_090859.1 coordinate 4,799,997, forward strand.
ACACTTAGAAAATATCGGTGAGTCATCAAACACAAAAATTAAGTTGTTTCATATACAATTAAAATGATAGAAATCTCAGGCTTAAACTTTTTTTTCTGCAGAGCAGTCTTGCCAATCACTTGAGAAGCAAGTTTCAAACTTTGAGAAACATTGTAATATCAAAAAATTAAAAGAGGACAATTCGTGCAATTCTCTGAAAATCACAAAAGTTGGAAATAATTGTTCGAACTTACTTTGTGTGTGAGATTGAGATCCGGGTCCATTTTGATCATCTCCCAACTGCCATAACCGTACTCATAGATTCCTATTAGCAGACTGGAGTCATCTTCTTTCCCCCAATCAAGGTCAAAATGCGCAGCCTTAGAGTGGCATGGAATCATGTACCTATGAACAACAGTCAGATTCAGCAACTCATAAAAAGCAGAGTAAACCATAACTGAGCATTGTCATTTAAGATTTTTTGATAACTTTAACAATTATTTAAAATCAAACTGTTTTTACAAACTTTTTTCTCTCTTCCGGGTCTGCAGGGATGGCCTTGTGAAGTGGCGCTAGCTCTTCCTCATGAGAAATGACAAGCTTGGCATTGACTTGAACACCAGAGATCCTGAATGTGGGGCCTTTCACCTTCCCTCTTCTGCCTCCTAGTTTTAAGTAAAAGTGGAGACAATTATCTTAAATTATTGCAGTCCCAAGCAAATACATTTGACATGGCTAAAAGGCAAGAGTTTTGTTTATCCCAAAGATTTGTTTAGTTACCAGAAGTTTTTTCTGGTCCACAGGGGTTTTCTCTTAACGTTCTCACACAGCCGTTGTGAACGGTTTCTGCCAAGCGTTTAAGGTCATGTTCAGACTTGTCCACAAGTTCGGCATCACGAGCAATTGCATCCAACCTGAGTCAATTGGAAATTCCAAAACAAAACATTCGGAAGTAAGGATTGTATTTAGTGTCCCCCCCCCACACCCAAAAAAATGTACCGTATTTTCCACACCATAAGACGCTTCGGGTTAAAAGGCGCAGACTCAATTGCGGGGTCTGTTATGTATTTAATACACACATAGGGTCTACGCCATTTTAGAAGGTGATTAGAGGGCCCTAATGCTGTTTTCTTTGCACAAATGATAGTATTTATTTATCAATGGCGGCTGAGGTACGTACTCTACGTGTTACGTGAAGTCCTCTGATTGGTTTACCGCCCTGATCTACGTAAAACGTAATGTCCCCTGATTGGTTCATCGGGTCAACATATTACGCCTGTTTACATAGTGCGCCTGTTTATTATGTCTCTGTGGCGGAAGCCACACAAAACAACATGATTTGCACAAACGGTAGTATTTATTCATCAAGAGATGAATATATGACGGATATGACGTCATGATGGCGCCGCGGATTGCTGCCACGGTGAGTCGCTCTCTGTTACTTTGTCTTATTTTGTGTTTTCTGTGTCCTCTGCTGTCCATCCCGGATCACTTTAACCAGAGAAGCGCTGTTAAACATCGGACAGTTTTCTCCTGGTATTTTCTCACCTGTTCTCTTTGATCCAGTCTGTTTGACGGAGATTTCAGCCGGAGCGGCGGTGCTATACAAGCTAGCAACTCGAAGACGACGTGGCAAACGCGCTGGCGCCCTCGTAAAGCTGAGGCAGAGAGGGTTCCGTTCTGCCCTACCGTCAATTCATCTGGCAAATGTTCACTCCCTGGCGAACAAGATGGACGAACTGCTGCTCCTCACTCCAAGGAACACGCATGAACTCACTGACACTGTCACATCATACATCAGTTTTTGTGAGGATCTGTGTGTGCAGACTAAGACCTTCTGCACGTGCAACAACGACAAACCTTGGTTTACACCGAACCTCAGGAGGCTGTGCAAAGTCAAGGAGGAGGCCTACAGGAGAGGCAACCGGGACCTGTTCAAGCAGACCAGAAACACACTGAACCGAGAGGTCAGGGAAGACAAGAGGTGTTACGGGGAAAGCCTGGAGAGACACCTCTCTGCCAATCCTGATCCCTCAACAGTGTGGAAAGGTCTGCAGAGCATCACGGGCTTCAAGAAATGAACCGCCCGTCCTGTGGAGAGCCCAAGGCTTGGACCTCCTGCAACACAATCAACATACTCACCTCCCCCCACAACCGCTCTGTCCACACCTCCATCACCGTTGTCACCTACTCTCTCTCTTGCAGAGGCCGCACCCACACTCCAGATCCGCGAGGAGGAAATGCGCCAGATGTTCCGGAGACAAAAGATCAGGAAGGCACCGGGCCCAGGCGGTGTGTCACCTTCCTGCTTGAAAGTCTGTGCTGAACAGCTGGCACCCACCTTTGCACGGATCTTCAACCATTCCCTGGAGCTGTGTGAGGTGCCCTCGTGCTTCAAGAGCTCCATCATCGTACCGGTGGCCAAGAAGCCCGCCATCACAGGTTTGAATAACTAAAGACCTGTCGCCCTGACATCTGTGGTCATGAAATCTTTCGAGAAGTTAGTGTTGAACCACCTGAAGGATGTCACGGGCCCCCGGCTTGACCCCCTCCAGTTTGCCTACCGGGCAAACAGGTCGGTGGACGATGGGGTCAACATGGGACTGCACTACATCCTGCACCACCTGGACACCCCAGGAACGTACGCCAGGATCCTGTTTGTGGACTTCAGCTTGGCGTAAACACCATCGCTCCTGACATCCTCCAACAGAAGCTCATCCAGCTCGCGGTGCCTACCTCCACCTGCCAGTGGATCACCAGCTTCCTGACCAACAGGAGACAGCGTGTGAGGCTGGGGACCATCACATTTGACACCCAGACCACCAATACTGGCGCCCCTCAGGGGTGCGTCCTCTCCCCACTGCTCTTCTCTCTCTCTACACCAACGATTTCTCCTCAGGTGACTCTCCTGTGAAGCTCCTTAAGTATGCAGACGACACCACTCTCATCGGACTGATCCGGGACGGTGACGAGACTGTGTACAGACAGGAGGTGGAGTGGCGGGTCCACTGGTGCAGCCAAAACCACCTGGAGCTGAACCCGCTCAAGACCGTAGAGATGACAGTGGACTTCAGGCGAGACCCTTCACCACTTTCACCCCTCACTATTCGCAGTAATACTATTCTGTCCACAGACACCTTCAAGTTCCTGGGAACCACAATCTCTCGAGACCTCAAATGGACCAGACACATAGACTCTGTCCGGAAGAAGGCCCAGCAGAGGCTGTACTTCCTGAGACAGCTCAAGAAGTTCAACCTGCCGCGGGAGCTGCTGAAGACCTTCTATACTGCCATCATCCAGTCTGTCATCTGCACCTCCATCACTGTCTGGTTTGGATCGGCCTCCAAACAAGACAAACACAGACTGCAACGGACAATCAGGACTGCAGAAAAGATAATTGGAATCAACCTCCCATCTATCCAAGACTTGTACCTGTCCAGGACCAGAAAACGTGCAAGTAACATCTCTACAGACCCTTCTCACCCAGGTTGCAGTCTGTTTGAACTACTCCCCTCCGGACGGCGTTATAGAGCTCTGTACGCCAAAACCAGCAGACACAGAGACAGCTTCTTCCCCCAGGCTGTCGCTCTGATGAACTCACACCACTCTTAGAGTCCCAGAGTCATTGCTGAGCAATTACATCTTGCTCTCCACACCTTTTTTGAATTGTCTACATTATTTGTACTATGTGTCCTCTCTGCATCCATTGCAGCCTGGTCATCGTGGAAGAGGGATCCTCCTATCTGTGGTCTCTTCTCAAGGTTTCTCATTTCCCCTAGTTGGAGTTTTGAGTTTTTCCTCGCCCTCCTGGGAGTTTAAGATCAGGGGATGTTTGAGAATATTTGTCATTTTCCACACGTCCTGAGTGTTGTTAGTCACCTAAATGTTAAACAGAGGCTGTGATGTACCGAAGTCAAATTCCTTGTTTGGCATGCTCAAACATGGCGAATACAAATTCTTGAATCTTGAATCAATGGCGGCGGAGGTACGTACTTTGCACAAACGATAGTATTTACCAATGGCGGCAGAGGTATGTACTCTCTGTGTTACGCCCAGTCCTCTAATTGGTTTACTGCCCCGATCTATGTAAACCGTAGTGTCCTCTAATTGGTACATCGGGTGGCTGTATATTTCGTCTTTGTGTGGCGGAAGCCACACATAACAAATTTACAGATTTGCACAAATGATAGTATTTCTTTACCAATGGTGGCGGAGTTACGTACTCCTTTACGTGTTACGTCCAGTCCTCCGTTTTTTTGCCCCGATCTACATAAAACATAATGTCTTTTGATTGGTTCATCGGGTCTTCATATCACGCCTGTATATTACGGAGGCCACATAAAACAACTTTACAGATTTTGGAATTTGGTCCACATAAAAGGCTCAACTTATCGTTTTTTGAGAAAATTAAAGGCTTTTAAGTGCGCCTTATGGTGCGGAAAATACGGTACACTAAGAATATTGAGATGGACACTTACCGTTCCAGTGGTCCACCAAATTTCTTGTAACTTTTGACAAACCTGATAAGTAGTTAAAATAAATGTAAAATAACTTGTGTAAACTGGGTTTAAAATCAAAATGTAAAAACATTATGGCAGTCACCTCCGGATCTCAGCGTCAGTGAAGCCCTTGATATTTTCCCGTGGAATGGTCCGAGGCCGACCGCGTTTCTTTGGCCTCTTTCGGTCCGAGTGGGAATCACTGTCGGAACCTGAGTATCTCCTGCTCCTGCCCAGTCTTCTCCCCTCACCAGCATTAAAGCTTCTCTGTTAAACAAACAAAAGAAATAATAAATATACACAAAACCGAATCAGTGTATTGACGTTTTACTGCCTGATGACCTGTTTGGCACAATTCCTCATACGCGGCAGCATGTAGATTTCCTCAAGCTCCTTCTGTCTCTCCTCCTCCTCAATCCTCCTCCTCTGCGCCTCTGGGATGATGTCATCCCAACTCCGCTGGCTGCGCTCTGAGTCCATGTCTATTTCTTCTTCTTCCATCATGGTGAAGTTTGCAACCTAGACAGGCCAGAGAGCCTTGTCAACTTAGCAGATATTAACTTAGAAGAGTTACCGATCCAATATTGGCCAAAAGTAAATGTAACAAATGAATTATTGATATTTCACCTTAAACTGAGACAGCAGTTCTTCACCCACTGTGGAAGGTCCGGGATCATTTTCTCTGGTCTCAGCTCTTTTGAGAATTTCATCAATATCCATTTCCTTCAAAACATGACAAACAAGTCGGTCCATAAAAACAAAAAACAAACAAAAAAACGCTTTTATGAATAAGTGGGATTGTAAAGTGTGCGTGTGTGCGTGCGTGTGTGTGCATGCGTGCGTGTTTCTTACCTGGGGCTCCTGCTCTTCCCCCTCTGGCTCTTTGAAAAGCTCCTCAGCACCAAATTTCAGGATTGCAGACAACTCTTCTTTGTTGAATGGTGCTGAACTGCAAATAATAAAATGACATGAAGATTTAGATTGCCTTGCTTCACATAGCAGGATAGTCTTCTTAACACGGCAGAATATTCTCCTATGAAAAGCACAATGTATGACTTGCCTCGAGGGAGCAGTGCCTGTGTGAAGGACAGTTTTTCCTGTTGTGTCCATTCTCTGAATGACAAGGTGATCCAGCACCATCTTCTTCTTAGCTCTCTCTATTATTTCCTCTTCCACTGAGCCCTTAGTCACCAATCGATAGATGTTCACCTAAGAGAAGAATACATGATAAGAAATTAATTGCTGTAGACAACCATAGTGAATCCCACAGGGCAACTTCCAAGTGTTTACATTTACCTTACAAAAAAGAATCTTTACTTTCTTCTCAAACACCCACTTGCTCAGTTTTAATTCAATATGAGAGGTATTCATTCAACATGTTCATGGCTTCAGTCATAGGTTGTAGTGATAGTGTGCTGATACGAACTATGTCACAGGTTATCTACTGTATCTTTGTAATTACAGTATCTGATGAATCATACTGAAAACAGGAATGTACTGTAACATTTCTTGATGAGTGAGTGTGGATCAAATATCACTAATCAATAGTCGATAAATTTGACCGGTGACAGCTCAACTCGTGCGCGCCATGGAACGTAGCGTGACTAACGTAATACAAAGTGTGACGCAGCGGATGAGTGATGTAATAATTGTGCGACAAGAATTTGAATCCAAGGACATTTGAAAACTGTAGTGTATGACTAATAAATATGTCAATAACGGAAGATTTGAAAGCCATATTTTTAGTGAAATGTGCTTCAGCAAACAAATTTGGCCAGAAGCATTAATCAAAAATGCAACAAAAAACAGTTACCAAAATTTCTGGATACAAGCCGCACCTGATTATAAGCCGCACCAGCTAAAATTAGGGGAAAATCTTGTTTTGTTAACAAATAAACCGCATCGGACTATAAGTCGCAGGTGTTTTAATGTTTAATTACCATTCATGAAAGAATATACACAGAGGATTGTCAGGAAAGAGATGGCTCTTGCGGGACGCATACCTTTCACCATATTTTCACGTTCAAAAGACTCACTGTACTAAAAGGCGCAGTCTCAGTTGTGTGCCATGACTGTGTTTAACACACACATAGGGCGCAAGTTTTATATATACAATCCACGTGCGCACACTGCAAATCCACGCCCACACTTCCCCCGTAAACGTTCTCATTTACATTTTCATTTATCAACAACACACACACACACAAGCATACAAGTGTGCGCATTTAAAAATGAAGCGGGAGCAAAACTGAGTTTGGTATTCACATTTTTATTACTGGTAATGGTCATCAATTGAACCCATCGAAGTCATCATCCTCTGTTCCCGCACTGAAATCTCCAACTGACATGCCAGGTTCACTTTCTTCACTGTCACTTTCCGTGGCGTGTGGCTCCTCGGTTATGATGCCGGCTTTTACGAAATCTCGCACAACAGTGCCAGCAGACATGTTAGCCCAAGCATTCACAATCCATTCGCAAATTGTGGCGTAACTCGCCCGGCGCTGCCTTCCACTCTTAGTGAATGTCCAAAGTGATCGGCACCTCGTCCATGTTGGTGATGTGGCTGGGCTGGATGCGTTTGTCAGCGATGCGTTTGCTGCAGTAGGAGCGGAAGATGGCCAGCTTTTCATTATAATCCGCTGAAAGTTGCTGCACCAACGTAGTCTTGGTCCGGATGGAAAAATGGCACCGTTTCATGAAAGGAGCGCACCAAGACGGACCTCCTTGAAAATGTTCAATTTTCATTTGTTCTGCTAGCGTTGCTGCATTTAGACGAATGGTGACCGTCGAAACGCTTCTCCCACTCGTTCTTTGCTCGATGATCCACTGTTCGAGACTTTCCTCTAACTCGGGCCACCTCGCCTTACGTCTGCGGAAAACTCAGCTGCGTCTTCTTGACCTGTCGGAGCTCGTGTTCCAGCTCCCTCTACTTGCGAACCATCGATTCGTTGATTTAAAATTCTCTCGCGGCTGCTCGATTTCCATGCTCTTCCGCGTAGCTGATGGCCTTCAGTTTAAACTGTGCTTGATACGCGTGTCTCTTTGCCATTTTCACTGTTGTCATAACGATGTTTTTGCATGACGCATGTACCCGTTCTTTTATATACAATCCACGCACACACTTCCCCCTTCAACTTTCTAATGGCGTTCTCTACTACGTCTGCCTTACAACAACAACAACACACACAGGGCGGGACGTACTGCAAATCCACGCCCACAATTCTCCCTATAACGTTCTCATGGCGCTTTTTAATACGTCCGCCTTACAACACACATCCAGCTGACGGGGATGAGGAGCAAATTCAGCAACAGATTTGTCCTCCCCCGTCAGAGCACAAAGAGATTTGGACAGTCGTTTATTCCAGCTGCACTCCGACTCTACAATCAGGCCCGGGGAGACCTGGAGCTAGAGACTTGGGACTTTTTATCTGCACATGATGCACTTTAGTAAACTACCAGCTTGCACTGCATGTTATTGGACCAGCAGTGTGTTATTTTATTGCATTGTGAAGTTTTTTTGTTTTTGTTTGTCTTCCTCTTTTTTAAATGTCACGAGCTGTTTGACAACTAATTTTCCCCAGAGGGGACAATAAAGGTTTCAATCAATCAATCAACAACACACATCGGGACCACCGCATGATAGGGCGCGCCGCACATTTTGAAGAAAATCTAAGACGTTAACCCGCGCCTAATAAACGTGAAAATACGGTATCAGCATGTTTATTGACAGATATGAAGGAGCTCTGCAAACATACAAACATGTATAAGTCTCAGCGACGACCAGAATAAACTTAATGTGCAGGGAACGCTAGCAACACACAACTAATAATAAATAAAATGGGATCACTTACAAGGGTAAAGTTGGCAATGCGATACGAGCTACACATAAAGCTCCGGAGAAGACACGACCGAGAAAAAAATACTGAAAAGGGTGACGCCATCAAGATGTCATCAACAACAGCCCAGTGCCCTCGAGTGGCCGGAAGAAACTTCTACAGTAGATGTAGCAGCTGTCTTTCCTTCGTTAAGCACCAAATCAACTGGCTTTAACTTAAAGCAGCATCGTCCACCATAATGAGGGTTTGCAGTGACGTGCGGTGATGTTCATGACTGGGGAGGCACTGGCGTCACGCCCCGCTCCCCGTTAAAATTTGTCCGACACATAACCGTGTCACAAAAAAGGTTGAGGAACGCTGCTCTAGAGTACCTTATTCATTATTTAATTTTAACTACTTTAATTAAAATCCCATATCAGCAGTCTTCACAAATAAAAACACTCAATGAAGCACATGGAATCAAAAACTTGTTTTCGATCGTGCGTACCACTCTGTTTGAAAAGACATGCTCCGAAGTCCCGTAGTCCGACTCAAACCTTTTAACTCCGGAGTTGGTCTTCCTTTACTGATAACCTGCTTCGACCGAAGGTCCATAGTTGAAAATCATTTGAGTTTGCATATGTAATCCTCTATTGTAAAACGAAATGTAAAAACAAAAAACGAATGTAAAACTAAATAAATGGACGACTGCTCCTCAGTTGTTCACTGTAAATTATAAATGGAGATCACTTATTCTACAGGTGGGCGCATTAAGCATCCCGGGATCACTAGCGCTCCCTGCCATAAGGCTGGAGAACTTTTTTTCGTTGCCTCCGTTGGGTCTCTTTTCAAAGCCATTTTGTTCATCTAAAGCAGGGGTCACCAACCTTTCTTAAACCGAGAGCTATTTCCTGGGCACTGATTAAGGCAAAGGGCTACCAGTTTGACATAGACTTCTGAAAAAGCCAATTTGCTCAATTTGGCTTTCAGTATGTGTTATTATCGTCATTTCCAGTTCACATGTGTGATTTTAACAAGAATAGCAAAAATACAGTCAAACATTGGTTTGTGACCACAATCCGTTCCAGAAGGCGGTTTGAGAAGCGAATCGGTCGAATTCCGAATCTATTTTCCCATTACAAATAATGGAAACATTTTTAATCCGTTTCAAGACAAAAAAAACCCCCACCTTTTTTAAGCATTTTTTCATTTGCGCATATTTGTCCGATTGCGCAACTGCAGCGCACCGCCGAACGCGCAACCGTAGCGTGTCACCCACCGCGCAACTGCACCGCGCTGGTCGCATTATTGTGACAGAGACGTCGCTGAAATTTAGAAAATATTTTTAAAGTCCTGATGTACTTTACAAAATTTAAGTGGACCTAAGTGTGCAGGGAGCTTAATTTTGTCCGATCGCGCAACTGCAGCGCACCGCCGAACGCGCAACAGTAGCGTGACGCCGACCGCGCAACTGCACCGCGCTGGTCGCATTATTGTGACAGAGCCGTCGCTAAAATTTAGAAAATATTTTTAAAGTCCTGATGTACTTTCCAAAATTTAAGTGGACCTCAGTGCGCAGGGAGCTTAATTTGGTCCAATCGCGCGACCGCAGGGCGGCGGACGCTCACTGTCACATTGCTTTAAGAGCGTCTTTGTGTTTTAGGATGGCTTCACTGCTCCCACTTGCTTTCTTTAGAGGAATGATTGTGTTAATACAATCCTCAAAGTAACGAAAATACAATAACAACGGAGTCAGTCGGCATCTGGGCCACGCGGTCGGGTTTTCTCGGGTCCTCACGGCTCATCTCGCGAGGTTCGACCTCCGAATTTTGTTCGACAACTGAAGCAAAAAAATCTCGAATTTTTTTGTTGGAATTCCGATTTGTTCGAGAACCAGGACGTTCGAAAACCGAGGTTTGACTGTAAAATAAATAGATGCAGCTCACTGACAAGTGCCGCTATTTGAGCAAATTGTAGAACAGTCCTGCGGGCGGCTCATGCGGTCCTCACGGGCGACCTGGTGCCCGCGGGCAACGTGTTGGTGACCCCTGATCTAAAGAAACACGACGTTACAGACAGATGACAAAAAACACTACATATTATTTACATCAGCTTAACTACGGAAATTAGTTAATATAGCCACAGTGTTTGAACACCTGAACAGCGACATACAGAGAAGACAGCAGTTCAGTCTAACTACATAGCCTGTCAGCATAGGCAGCCGTGTGATTGCGCAATCCTCAGAGGAGGCAAGGCAGGAAGTTGCCTCCTCCGAGCAACTCGTCTTCGGTTTTAACATAACTATAAAAATTCTGTGATTTTGGTTAAAAATGATACAAAACTACTGAAATTAAAAGGAAAATGACTTTATAATAAAGACAATTGAATTTGTCTTTTCCCCTTTTTATGATGGCAGGGAAGGCACGGACTCCCTTGCCTCCTCTGACCGTCCCTGAGGGTTTGTGTATAAAAGCTTCGTTTCTCCGGTAATGTCCGTTAAGCGCCAAATCATCTGACTTCAACTTAAAGCGGCATCGTATGCATTTCTTTTGTCCACTATAATGAGGGTTTGTGTATAAAAGCTTCCTTTCTCCAGTAATGTCCGTCTTGATCTCGTTCTGTCTTGGTTGTGTCAATTGTGCGGCACTATTAGCCTGGCGGACGGACATGCGAGCAACACACCACTCTTCTCCCCAGTGTCCGCGTGTCTGGTCATATATCCCTCTGCCAAGCAAAGCGGTGCCGCAACACAGCAAACAACACACAAAAACAACCTTTTTACTGATGAGTGTGTAAGTGTATTAGACGTCACAAAAATCACGAAAAATCCATAGATACACCGCACCGGACAACAAGCCGCGGGGTTCAAAGCTTGTGCAAAAATTAGCAGCTTTTGATTATAATATACAGCGGAGCCTTGGTTTTCGAAACGTTCGGTTCTCGAACAAATCGGTATTCGAACAAAAAATTCGGGATTTTTTTGCTTCGGATGTCGGACAAAATTCGGTTGTCGGAACTCGCGAGATGAGCTGAGAGGACCCGCATGCCAACTGACTCCGTTCGTTATTACGTTCTCGTTACTCTGAGGATTGCATTAACTCTAATCATGCCTCCAAAGGAAGCAAGTGGGAGCAGTAAAGCCACCCTAAAACACAAAGACGCTCCTAAAACAATGCGACACTGAGCGCCCGGCGCGCTGCGGTTGCGCGATTGGACAAAATTAAGCTCCCTGCGCACTTAAATTTTGGAAAGTACATTAGGACTTTAAAAATATTTTCTAAATTTTAGCGACCGCTCTGTCACAATAATGCGACCAGCACAGGTGCAATTACGCGGTCGGCGGTGCGCTATGGTTGCGCGTTCGGCGGTGCGCTGCAGTTGCGCGATCGGACAAAATTACCGTAATTTTCGGACTATAAGTCGCGTTTTTTTTTTTATAGTTTGGGTGGGGGGGTGACTTATACTCAGGAGCGATTTATGTTTTTTTTCACAAATTTTTACTTGATCATTAACACATCACTTACAAGTATAGTTGACCACTTCACATGTTATTTTTAGTATAGTTGATCGCTTCACATGCTTTTATATCTTTATCTTGAACATATTCAAAACATAAAAAATAGAGAAAAAATCAAATAAAGCAATTAACACTTTAAAGCGCCATATCCAAGTCCACTGTCTGCTGTATGCACACTTGCTCCATTTTTGCTCCTCTTATATTTATTGTTATTTGTTTATTATTTATTCATCACTCTTATTTATTGTTTGTGCCTTCTTGTTTTTTTTTCTGTTGTTTACTTGTATCTATTGTGTACTATGTCTTGTCACTGTGGGATATTGGAAACGTAATTTCGATCTCTTTGTGTGTCTTGGCATATGAAGAAATCAACAATAAAGCAGACTTTGACTTTGATGAAACAACAAAATAAACAAAACAAAAAAACTACATCTGGAAAAAAAAAAAAAAAATTCCGACGAAACTGGATGAGGGCGCTCTAAATGGGAAGGGCTTAAGAAAAATGGCACCAAAAAGAAACAGGTAACAAACTTCAAGTTGTAAAATATGCAGCCGAAAACAGTAATCGCAGAAAGAAAGTTTGGAGAACCGTGATGTACCAAAGCATTACTGTAATTTGAATTTCAAGTGACGTCAGTGGCACGGCACGGCGCGGCGGTTGTTTACATAAAGGATAAACGTACCCACGTACGTACTACCGGCATCATTAGCGGCTTTGTTTCTAAGTGACACGGAGGACGCAGAGATTGAAGGAATTAAGGATTTGGAGTGACATAGAAGGTTTGAAAAACTATTATGGCTTTTACGGACGCCCGGTCCTACTCTACTGAGCTCTCGTTCACCTCCGTGGATTGAAGTCGGGGGCCGGAGCTCGGCCGGGTGGCTGTCCGCGGACGGTGCATGGGGCTCGGACATGGCTTTTACGCACGCCCGGTCCTATTGTATGGAGCTCTCTTCCACATCGGTGGCTGGAAGTCCACGCCGCCACACGCTTGGAAGTTTGTTTTGTTAAATAAAGAGCTGTTTACCAAACCCACGTCTTTCCTTGTACTTTGTTAACGCTACAATATAGTTATATAGTAGATCTGTGGAATAACGACGAGGCTGACGTCAGGACGCACTCGCGGCGTTGTTGACAAAGGATGAGGAATTTGATCGATGGATTTAATGATTTAAAGTGCACAGATGGTTTGATAATATTCCTTATATAATAGTTATTTGAAATATAATTTATATATCGTTATAAGGGCCTGTGGAATATTTTGAATTGCAAGCGCCGTCAGCCGCGCGCACCCACTGTTAACAAAGAACGATCAATGGATTTAATGAATTGGAGTGACACCGATGGTTTTATTAACATTTTATTTATGTAATAGTTGTCTTTAATAACTCTATATGTTACGTCAGGCCCATTCTCAGCCCTTCGTTTGTGTTTGTCACGTTAGCATACCTATCGTTTAGCCTGTTGTTGCTATCATATCGAACGATCGATGGATTTAATGAATTGGAGTGACACAGATGGTTTTATAAACAGGTTTATAAACATGTTATTTATGTAATTGTTGTCTTTAATAACTCTATATGTTGCGTCAGCTCTTTGTTTATGTTTGTCATGTTAGGATACCTATCATTTAGCCTGTTGTTACTACTTTGTTTGTGTTTGTCACGTTAGAATACCTATCATTTAGCCTGTTGTTGCTATCGTTTAGTCTATTGTTGCTCGTTCATGACTGTTCTTGGTGTGGGATTTTGTCGAATATATTGACCCCCAAAATGCGACTTATACTCCGGAACGACTTACCGTATTTGCCGGTGTACAGGTCGACTCGGTGTATAAGTCGACCCCCTAAAATTCGACGGAAATTTACGATTTTATGATATATCCTTTGTATAAGTCGAGCTCAATTGTTGCATTATATTAAACTTCAAAATTCAATATGCGAAATTTATTGACGAAATGTGTTCAAATTCCGCGCATGCGGCTGTTTATAAGCACCGCGGAGGAGATCGCGGCCGGCGAGCTCGCGCACGCCGCCCGGCACCAACGGGAGGCCGGAAATAGCTCCAAGCAGAGCGGATCGGCACTTTATAAGCACCGCGGAGGAGATCGCGGCCGGCGAGCTCGCGCACGCCGCCCGGCACCAACGGGAGGTCGGAAATAGCTCCAAGCCGAGCGGATCGGCACTTTATAAGCACCGCGGAGGAGATCGCGGCCGGCGAGCTCGCGCACGCCGCCCGGCACCAACGGGAGGCCGGAAATAGCTCCAAGCCGAGCGGATCGGCACTTTAGAAGCACCGCGGAGGAGATCGCGGCCGGCGAGCTCGCGCACGCCGCCTGGCACCAACGGGAGGCCGGAAATAGCTCCAAGCCGAGCGGATCGGCACTTTATAAGCACCGCGCAGGAGATCGCGGCGCCTCATTGGACTTCCAGCGGGCCGCGCACTCGCGCACGCCGCCCGGTTCAAATTTTCTAAGTGCAACGCACAATGAGATGCATGAGAAACGGCCTTGGTTACCATCACATTTGAAGCGATGAATACGAAGTTAAATTTTATGACTCGGTGTATAAGTCGAGGTCGATTTTTTTCGGTCGATTTTGGATCGAAAAAGGTCGACCAATACACCGGCAAATACGGTATATATGTTTTTTCACTTTTTGGGGCATTTTATGGCTGGTGCGACTTATACTCCGGAGCGGCTTATAGTCCGAAAATTATGGTAAGCTCCCTGCGCACTGAGGTCCACTTAAATTTTGGAAAGTACATCAGGACTTTAAAAGAAGAGTGAGCTCTGTCCTGGGCTATCCCGTGGACTCCATTGAGGTTGTGGGTGAGAGGAGGACGTTGATTAAGCTTAAATCCATCATGGACAACACCTCTCACCCCCTCCATGAGATTGTGCAGCTCCTTTAGCGGCAGACTTTGCACCCTCGGTATAGGAAGGAACGGTTCCGCAGGTCCTTCATTCCCTCTGCTGTCAGACTTTACAACATGCATGCCACCTGATAAAATGAATGTGTTTCGTCTGCTAGCAGCACTTGTGTTTGCCCTGGTCTGTTATTTACCCTATTTTGTAATTCTGGTACTTTTTTTTATTTGCACTCGTATTGTTCTTGTACTCATTATGCGCTGCTGTGACAAGTGAATTTCCCCGCTGTGGGATGAATAAAGTTCTATCATCATCATCAAAAATATTTTCTAAATTTCAGCGACGGCTCTATCACAATATTGCGACCAGCGCGGTGCAGTTGCGTGGTCGGCGACACGCTACAGTTGCGCGTTCGGCGGTGTGCTGCAGTTGCGCGATTGGACAAAAATGTGCAAATAAAAAAATGCTTTTAAAAAAGCGCTTTTTTGGGGGGGGAGGGGGGGGGGGGGAATAGATTGTGTTCGAAAACCGAGGCTCCACTGTATAATGTAATAAAATATAAAGTTTCTTCAACGCAACAATTCAAAATTCAGGGATCACCTGCATTAATTGCACCTCTGCTCCACACAACCTTTTGGTACTTTGAAAATCTTGAACTGCGCTGCCATCCAAATGTTTCTTTGAATTGAGTGTGTTGAGTTTGTTGAGTGTGTGCGTGCGAAAGTGTGTGTGTTGGTTTTTTAGATCCGGGCAAAAACACTGTCTTCTACGGAGTGTACAATGAACCATACTATATATTTTAGTTCCATCTTGAAAGCGGGAATGTCTCTTCTTCTTTAGATGTTAATTTGCTGAAAACGCTGATTTGGAGAAGAAAAGGAACAGGTGATGTCACTACCCCAGACGACTGCGTGTAGATTACATCACCCTATAATGTGGAATATTTTGTAAATGTTCTTTTAATCCGTGCATTCGAGGCTAAAATATTGCAGGAGAAGATGGACCTACAAGAACAGAATATTCTTTAATGGTAAGTCACTTAAAGTGAAAGTGTGAGCTTTAGGGAGATGCTGAGTAACACTATTGCATTTAACTAGTAGCACAGGAAAAAAGTGATGTGCCATTGCAGCAGAATTTATTTCTTAGAGAAGATAAAGGGCCTGAGCAAAAATCATACTGATTGAGTATACTGATTAATCACACAGCCGTTATATACAGTTTTGCTTACTTGTCTCTTTTGTCCAATCCTGTGGGCTCTGGCCTGGGCTTGAAGATCATTTTGGGGGTTCCAGTCTGAGTCAAAGATGACGACTGTGTCAGCTGAAGCCAGATTGATTCCAAGCCCACCAGCGCGAGTGGATAACAGGAAACAGAAATCCTGGGGATACATGGTGGGTGGGTGGGATAAATGTTCATACATCAGATAATCATATTTACGCAGATGATCAATTACGCAAAATGCCATATTTGTATGAAAAAAACTTACCTCTGAACCATCTGCATTAAAATGATCCAATGCCTGCTTTCTCATTTCGCCCTTGATAGACCCATCTAATCGCTAAATGGATCAACAAAGAGAAAAATCCAATTGATGAAAAATAAAAAGCAGAGAAGTACATACTAATCAATGTGTGCGCAACACTTTTAATGGTCACTGAGCTAAAATGACACCTGAAAGAGGAACTGTCGGCTCCTTAGGTAATCAGCAAGGATATCCAGCATCCGAACCATTTGGGAGAAGATAAGAACTCTGTGGCCTCGTTCTTTCAAACGAACCAGCAATTTGTCCAATAAAACCAGCTTCCCACTGCTGCGGATAAGTTGCTGAAAAGAAAGGATGAAAAACATCTATTGTCTCTCATTTTTGCAATTACTATAAAGTTTAAATACAACTTTTAATTCCTTTCAAATTGTGTCCCTTAAAAAAGAAGCGCCTTATTTACAGTAACGGATTTATTTGCCACTTCCACAGTGGCAACAAGTTAGCTTTGACATTAGCTAGCTGTTAAAGGAGGATGGATTTTGTCTACAAGTAATCAGCATCTCTGTTGTGATGTATTTGATTTGATTTATTTTTTAGATTTTGGACACATTAGATAAACAATGATTGTAAACTGCTATATCTTAGTGTTAGGACTTGTTTGAAGTTGAAGTACTGAAAGTTTAATCATGTTTCTTGAAATGCCCTCCACCTGTCTGTAATGCCATGCATATTATACGAAATTACCGTATTTCCCTCACCATAAGGCGCATTTAAAAGCCTTTAATTTTCAACATGAAATCTCAAGATTCTCAGGTCTTGCACTAACTGATCAGTGGTATGGTGAACCTATTTGCATTGCACTCCCTTATTAATATTGGACAATTTCCCACAGCACAGCTGAATATCTCTCATGGCACACCAGTGTGCCGTGGCACAGTGGTTGGGAAACACTGACCTAATCCACCTCCCTCTTGATACATTAAATTACCTAATGTGGTGGATTAGGTAATTGAAGTTACTACTGAAGGTCTTTCCCCTACTCAGTAGGGTCTACTGCATCAGCCAGCCCTAACTGGGAGTGCCCAAAAACTAATGCCCTGAAGCATTCAATGCCTGCAAAAAAATACAATACTAAAACTCAAACCTGTAATGCTTCAGCTCTGTTAAGGAATTCGTGGTCCTCTGGAGGTTTGATCAGGTAACAGTGGTTACAGCACTTCTTCAACTCCATCATGATGTTCAGGAAACCCGATGTGCTACCTTTGATACCTTTACTCAGAGCCTTGTAATTCCTGGTCAGGATCCATCTACAGTCACAAGAGAGTATAGACAGACAAATGGAGAGGCGGACAATAGAAAAATTAGATCATTTTAGAGCTCTGAATAAAAAAGCAATGTAACCATATAGACTCGGTAGTACTTGCTAATGAACACTAGTGTCATTGGGAGGCCCAAATAAATGCAAATCTACAAAACGAGCAAGAAAAAAGTTTGGATACGGTCCTTACTTGTAATATTGTTTCTGGATAGCACTCATTTCCACTCTGAGAATCTGCTCCACTTTGGCTGGGAGAGATTTCTCTACATCCTTCTTGACTCTGCGTAGAAGAAAAGGTTCCAGCTCTTTGTGCAAACTGGTGTAGCCAGAATCCCGTCCTTTACCATGGTCCTCCTCAAACATTTCCCATGAGTGAAACCTTGAAAATATAACATAACTTATCAATATACTTCATGGTCATTTTGTGCTGGCAGCAATAACAGCCCCATGTTTTTATATAATATGACACCACAACATTGTCATGCCATGTCACCCATTTGCCATTTAATTTTTTTTTAGGTAGAGTGAATTTATTTCTTTAGTATTTCCTGTGATAAAATTAGTACAATAAAAATACTTATTGTTTTTAAAATGTAACAAAAACATGGCCTACTTTTCAGGCATAATGAAATGAAGCAGGGACCAGAGCTCTTTGAGGGAATTTTGCAGTGGTGTTCCTGTGATCAGGAGCCTGTGATTGGACTTAAAGTCAATCATAGTCTTGTAGAGGAGCGAGTCATCATTCTTCAGCCGATGTGCCTCGTCCACACCGATGAAAGCCCAGTTAACACTGCCCAAGAAAGACTGAAAAGACATATGTCACATGTTTAGTTATACGGCTCACAAAATCTCAATGATGGAAGTTAGGGCTGGGCGATACGAGTTATGACCTTTAACCAAAATCTGCAGAACCTCCTCTGCCTCCCCTCCTCTATCTCACTCAATCA
Source organism: Syngnathus scovelli (assembly GCF_024217435.2). Lineage (NCBI taxonomy): Eukaryota > Metazoa > Chordata > Actinopteri > Syngnathiformes > Syngnathidae > Syngnathus > Syngnathus scovelli. Next base: position 4,818,424 of record NC_090859.1, read on the forward strand.
CAAAAATGTGATCTCCAAATATTGATTTTTGCTTCTTAAATAGAAATAAAAGGCAAGTAATATGACTGAAAATAAGTTTTGGTCTTTGTATTCCTCTTGAAAACAAATAAAGGGTTTCTAATGCTTCATTTTTTTTTTTACTATTAATATGTATCAACTTCAACAAAAACAATACAAAGAAAAACCTTTCTTTACAGATTGTGTAACATAACATAAAACTATTGGTCTGAGGAAATGTCCCATAAAATTAAAACATTTAACTATTTAATATCAACAAATGAACACAAATGTAGTCCACTGGATTGATATTAGGGATGGGCGAGCACTGATGCCAGGTACTAACCTTGTCCTTGAGAAGTATCTCATATGTAGTGAGGAGGATGTTGAATTTCAGCCTCTTAGAATGAACATGCATCCACTCGTGTGTCCTGATCTAGAATTGGAAAATAAAATACATGAATTTTGTATTAAAATTGTCATAGTAAGACAGCATAGTAAGACGGTGTGTGGAGTCTTTTTTGGCATCTGAAGAAATTAGAATTTGAACTAATTCAGCTGTATAAAGAGACCTGGATAAAAGCTAAGTCATTGTCCTTGTGTGTATCAGGGTATCTGGAACATTCAAAGACACAGAATGTTTATAAACACAGATGCGATATTTAAAACTGCATAATATGAATTGTGTTAAAGATGTGTACATGAATGTCTATGAATGGTCACATCCTATGTGTGTGTGTGTGTGTGTGTGTGTGTGTGTGTGTGTGTGTGTGTGTGTATGTGTGTGTGCAACTGCCAACTGTGTGTTAGAGTGTAAGTGTAAAAGGACCCCATCTTACCATATTCCTGCTGCTTATGTCCCCAAGGTAAACAACGATATTCATCTGAGGGGCCCACAGTTGGATTTCTCTCTGCCAAGAGGTTAATGTAGAGAGCGGTACAACCAACAAGAAGGGCCCGTATAGTTGGTGTTCGTTAAACATATAGTTGAGGAAAGAGATGGTCTGAATGGTCTTCCCAAGACCCATCTCATCAGCAAGGATGCAGCTGTTGCCTCTAGAAATTCAGACAGACCAGAAGAAAACATTTACTATCAGACTACTCTATGCAGGAGCTAGAGGTTACTCCGTGGCACGCTTGCGTGAGTCTTACTTGCACCACGAATGTGCCATCCAATTTAAACTGTGCAACTGATAGTCTCTGAGTTCCAGTCCATCACCTCCTATATAATGTGGCTGCTTTTTCATTGGAACAAACCTTGGTCTCTGTTTCAACACCTACAAAAAAATTGCAACAGGTTAGAGTAACAATCTATATTCTATTATAGTATATTAAACAGTGTAATAAATACTGCTTTTAATTGAATATACATATGGACAGAGATAATTTCATCTCGCCAGTATTGTTTTTTTTACCTTGCAATCTCTGAATGGAATGGTCTTTGATTGGTTTCTGCTCATGTAATCATCAATACATTTCTGAAATTTCTTGGCAATCAGAGCTCCATCTTCCCAGCTACATTCAGAGTACGGCAATCCCTGCCACTTGCACAGATAGTCTGGGAAGCCAGCGGCTGACTTTTGGTTAGAATGGCCTGTTCAATGATATTCAGACAGTGATGAAAATATCATTTATGACTGCTGTGCATTAGCATTAAGGAGCCGTAACTGTACAGATGTAATTCTGGTACTTCTTCATTCAGCTCATGAAACATGAAACTTCCACAACAACAATGTTACTAGCTCTGAATTAAAAGAATATTGAAAACATACCTATGATCCTCTCCACAAGCTGGTACTGAGAGTGCAGGTCATTGATAAGTTCTTCCTGACAATTGAGATACTCAATGTCCTCAGGTGAAGCCGTCTTCAACCTGGTGAGAAGGTTTAAAAGTCATCACGAAATATGTAATAGCTTAACTATAAGTTAAAGTTAAGGAAAAACACCTGACTGGATTATCCTTGAAAACACTTGAATCGTGATCATTAGGTACAGTATTTTCTACACTATAAGGCGCACTGGATTATGAGGCACACCTTCATTTAATTTTTTTATTTTAGAAATGTTATCATATATAGAGCGCACCGGATTAAAAGGCGCATAGAATAGAAGCTACTACTGCATCAAACTGTGGTTGACTAGGGTTGTGTTATGCATCCACTAGATGGAGCAATGCTAAAGGATCAACCCAGTCGATGAGGTAAAAAAACAAAAACAAAAAACAAAGTCCAACTCCCATTCCGTACGAAAGTGATATGGTTTGGCTTCTTACTTGGTCCAGCAACACTACTGATTTTTTATGGTCATAAATTTTTAGTTTAAAAGATTTAAAGTGAGTGCGTGTGTTGATGCGTAATGCGTTGATTAGATTGGTAGCTTTGGTGCTGGGTTTGTGTATGCGCAGCCAAACTGCTGCGGTGAGGGGGTGTGGTCACTGTCTATTGCGCATGTGCGGTTCACTGTGATTGCCTCCTGACAAGCTTGCCTGTATCTCAATCACCTCCTGACAAGCTTGCCTGTATCTCAATCAAGCGATGGCATGGATTCTAGCCTACAGGAAAAAAAAGTGGTTTTTTTTGTTTGTTTTTTTAAATGTCATGCGATCAACCAGTAGTAGCTTACTTCGGCAACGCCCTTGAACACGGTTGCCGTAATGCTGAAAGCGATGCGACCTTGTAATTTACTAGTCGTACTGAAATATTTGGGCAGAGCACTGTGTACAACCAGTATGGATCAACAAATTCATCAATTGATCCATATGTAAGGTGCTCTGCATTGTAAGGCGCACTGTGATTTTTTGAGTAAATTATAAGCTTTTAAGTGCGCCCTATAGTGCGGAAAATACGGTAAAACTGTGGGATCAAATGAGGAACAAGGCTATAAACTGCACTTCTTACCATTTCTTTTTCTCCTGATCCTTCTTCTTAAAATTGTCCAGTTTCTTCATACCCCTAACATTTTGCGCCTTCAGGGTCTCTTCTGTTTCCCAAGTGTTGTGAATATGGGCCCAATTCTTCCATTTGATTAGATACTGGATTTCCCCTGCCTCCTTATTGGAATTAAAGTTGGTATTTGGGTCTCCATCCGCTTCTACAGCATATACTGTAGTCACACTCCCCACAGCTGTTAAATCCAAAAGCAAAAACATGTTCTGAACTTTTCCTGCATTTATTGACTGATTACATTTCACCAAAATGCCTAAAAGTGAGACATAATGAATTCCATTCTTTGAATGTGAGAAAGCCAACACTTTCTGTACCTCTTTTCCTTCCGATTCTGCTCTCCATCACTCTCTCAAGTGTTTCAAACTCATCTTCCTCAGGTTGAGGGACATCTTCACCAAGAACTTCCACAAGGTCATCTGAATCTGTTTTCAGCTCCTCATCTTCCTTATAGCTGATGTTGACGGTGGCCTGCCGCCGTGGACCAGCGGCAACAACCTTCTTGTAGTTATCATCCTCGTCCTCAGAAGACGAACATTTCTGGGCTTTCTTTTTCTGGGAGCTGCTCTTTTTGCCATTTCTAAAATTCATCCTGACAAAACAAAAGAAAAAACAAAAGTTGACTTGACAAATCACTTTGATGTAAATTAGACTACAAAAGAGACTTTGTGAGTAAAACCTCTAAAGTTGAATTCCGCTAAAGTTGTCCAATTCGAAATTTGACGTGTTAACATTATTTGTAAGTGCTCCTTAGTGGTGCAAATAAATGCAAAGAAAACATAGCTGGTACTATAAATACTGTCGTATGCACATGTTTGGGCACCCTGATCATTTTCATGAATTTTCTTTATAAATCATTGATTGTCCGGATCAGCAATTTCAGTTAAATATATCATATACGTAGCAGACAAACACAGTGATATTTGAGAAGTTAAGTTTATAGGACTTACAGAAAGTGTGCAATCATTACTTGAACAAAAGTAGGTAGGTGCATAAATTTGGGCATTTGATCAGGGGTGCCCAAACTTTTGCATACGACTATTTATTACACTTTTGACCTCAATCTCCTCACTGACGTCCGCTGTAAATTATTCATTTCAGTTTTTCAAGTGTGTGCTATGTTCTATTATTTTATCTCAAGATTCTGCAAATTTGCTGTTAATAGCTAGTTACCCTCCACCATAACATGGTTCTTGCCACACTGGTGAAAAAGGTAGTGCAAGTACACCTAAGCACTTATTCTCGTCTTTCCTAAGTACATTTCACATTAATGATTAGAACTAGCTCTCCAACTGTTCATGTTTTGTCTTGTTGCTTGGTGTAACGCACTATTTGTTAGAAGTGTAGTGAGTTGTTACAAATTCATTTTATGAAGACAGAATACAGTCATTTATGGAGGTAAGACGAACATATTATTTGGCTTTATTCTTCGATTCTTAGATGATTTGAGGATGCCCTGTCCAAAAGCACTTTTAAACACAATAGTATTTATAGTAAATACATTTAATACATGTTTTATTGGTGTATCCAATTCATATTTTACCCTGGAATATATTATTTAAATATTTCCGTAATTTCTGATGGAAAAAATGGTTTCTAAACCCAAACTAATCCTTCCCCAAAGATATGTTCAACCATGCAGGATGAACTGTTATTACCAGTCGCAGTTGACAATAATCTACTTACTTAGTGGGAGGCTTTCTGTTTTTGGTTGTTTGACTAGGCTCATAGTCTGAAGCAGTTCCTTCACTATTGTTATCAGCAGATGAGTCTGATCCAGATCCACTTCCTGATCCAGAATCTGATCCAGAGTCCGAAGAGCCAGAATTTCTTCTCCTTTTGGATCCACTTGAGGAGTCTGAGTCATCGCTACTTGATGAGTCCTGAAATAATTTAACAATAATGACAGATTTCAAATAAACTGCCAAATTCATATAATGAATCAGATAATGCACACACAGTAACAGTGTATTACCTCATCGGATCCACTATTTGAGGAGCTTTGTCTCTGCTGTTGTTGCTGCTGCTGCTGCTGCTGGAGTTGTTGTTTCCTGAGCATAGCAGATCGTTGGACTGCTAGGATACTTGGATTGGACTTCCAAAACTGCATTCAGTCAATGGAAAGGAAAGCCAAACATTTATCAACACAGACACATACCCAGTCAAAAAGTAGACAACACATCAATGGTCAAACCTTTTTTTAATTAGTACCGCATTGGCCCGAATATAAGACGAGTTTTTTTGCATTGAAATAAGACTGAAAAAGTGTGGGTCGTCTTATATTCGGGGTCTAGACATTATGCCCATTTTCACTTGTGCGCAGCGGTAAGTTAAAGGTTGCTGGTATCGACTGAGTATGTAGCTGTGATCGTATTGTCCGATCGCGGTTTGCTTCGTGTGCGCGCCGTTTGATTGACAGCTCCGGCACGCTCATAATCGACCGAGTATGTTGCTGTGATCGTGTGCGTCTTTGACACAAAGTGAGTATATACCTTTCATTGTTACTACTGTCCACTGTTGCGCCGTTTGTCCGATCAAGGTTTTCTTCGTGTGCTCGCCATTTGATTGACAGCTCCGGCGCGCTCCTTTGAGTTTGCCTCGCATCGTGCGAGTGGCCGTTACGCAGCGGCACGGCGACTAATGGTCGCCAGTAAATGTATTTTTTTGTCTCGATCGATGACTTATGTTTGGTGTGTTGCTGAGTGTATTTAATTTATGGTTATTTATTATTATTTTTTGCCAATAATTCAGTAAAGCAATCAAAACTGAAGCACGTCTTCCCTCCTGTGTTCTGACCGACACTCTGGGGGCGAAAAGAGCATAACTATCCGAGCCAACCCCCTATACAGTCCTCAGGCTCCCCAACAATAGCGGTAGCGGTTTGCATTATTTTATTGCAATGTTTTCCCTTATTCAGATTTGTTTCAAGACAACGGTTACAGTTAGACTTCACTTTAATGGTTAATGCAGTTATTGAAATGTTGTTGTTTTATCACAGTAGACTGGTTTATTTACATTTCAAAAATCAGAAGCCATTCATTTACAAATGTGATTGCACTTTAGTTTACATATTTAAATGTTCAGATATTAAGATGTGATAGACAGTTTTCGCATTATTTGAATGAGGCAAAATAACATGCTTTTTCTCTCGAATATATTGTTATAATCATTTGTTTCAGATGTAATTATTTTCTGTATAAAAATTAAATTCGGTGCTCAAAAAGTCTTTTTTCAAACTTGAGTCTTGAAAAAGAGGGGGTCGTCTTATAATCGGGGCCGTCTTATATTCGGGCCAATACGGTAATTTTTTTTGTTTAATTTTTATTTTGTATTTTTCTTACTCTTTCTTTTGTTACTTTTCTCAAACATCAATAGTGCTCTTTATAATTCAGTGAGCCACGTGTTAATCTGAATGTTCTTACTGACCTCAAAGCAAGTGGTACATGGTGCTCAAAAATCTGTCAAAATATTTTAGTCCATATTAAATTCACACTTGTTCACCATGAAGGCTGAAGACAGGATGTTTGTGTTTCAGTAGGTCATCTTTGAATCTAATTATTTCCCATTTATTTTCGTTCACATTACCATCCACATCTAATCATTAGCAAGTGTAGATGTTTTCGTTATAACAGATTTAGAACCGCTTCTTACTTTCTTGTCTAAGAATCATGCAAACTGCTCTCTTGTTTATCGGCAGTGTTGAGCACTAGAATTACTACTAGTTAGGTTATACCATAAAATGTGGACATTAAAATACACTTTACTTGTAATTGATTATTTAGACTAAAAAAATAACACTTAATAGAGAATTAAAACAATACTGTACCTCAGCGCCATCAATGTTTGACTTGTTCGGAGGGTCAATCTTCTCCTTGGATTTTTCTGTCTCTGAATCCGACTGGCTGCCAGAGTCTGAGCCACTTCCTGAGTCGCTACTCCCTGACTGACTGCTGCTGCTAGAGGAGCTTGAACTGGAACCTGATCCAGAACCAGATGCTGATCCAGAACCAGATTCATCATCAGAATTGCTGTAAAATTGAAAAAGGAAAAAATGTTAAAACAAATGAAACTGTCATTTAAAGGAAGAGTGTCTAAAATTTGACATACCTTCCAAAAGAATTGAAACAAAATCGTTTATTTCACAATTGTCTGGCAATAATTGTGATAGTTTATTGTATTGCAAAAATGGTAGTTCACATTTTGGACATCAAAATGTTTTGGTGCCTGAAGTCGGAGTCTTATGTGAATCATCAGCACACTTCACGTCGCCTCATTTTGTGCAACATCAAAGTATTAATGGTGTGGGTGTGTTTTTCTTTTACTTTCCCTTTTTGAAAGTTTTGGCTCTGTTGTATGACAAGTAGAAAACAAGCCAGAACAGGAGGGGATAGGACAGGGCTTTGCAACGCAAATCGTCCCTACGAAGAATCCAAGTGCAAATGAGACACCCTTGATCTCCTGAATCAAGTGCAAGACACCAACACCCAAAACCTCTTCCTGGGTGCTCCTGCTTAAGTATGTGCCCCCCCCCCCCAAAAAAAATCTCATTGCTGTGTTGATGGCTGATGTCGATATGTACTTGATGACCCTCCTCCACTTGAGCCAGAGGACACCACCCTTTCGTGTGAACTGTCATTCAGGGATGGGCACTTAACCATTTAGCCAGTCCGTCATTCATCCTGGGAACCTTCCACCATCGTCAGTCAGTCCTTACTCATAATGGGGCTTGTCACAATTACCCCAAAGTTACTATTTTTAGAACAGCAAACTGCGCATATGCCGCATTCGGACAAACACAACAGCCGGCCGGTTAGCTTGCAGGACCTCACGAGTGAGAGAGCTATCACACATTAAAGCTTACCTATCGACTAAAACGGCTTTCTTTCAGCCGCCTTTAATGTCTCTGCATGTCAGACAACGTTTAAGAGTTCCACACTATGATTGTCGATTAATTTTCAGGAAAGTCAGCAACACGAGGTTACCTTCCAGGGCCTTAACGGAGTGAGAGAGCTATTGCAAAATAAAGCTTACCTTTTGACCAAAATAGCTTTCTTCCCGCTGAGTTTGCATGTTTGCATGTCAGCCAACATTTCAATAGTTCCACACTATGTTTGGCAATAAAACTGCGTTGGAATTTTGCCCCGGTACGTCGTCCTCCTCCAAAATGTAGTTGCACGGTCAGTCGGACACAATGATTGTCCGACTGACCGAACGTGACGTCATTTGAGGTCAACCCCATATAATCGTGAGCCGGTTCTTGTTATTTTAAAAGCAGCTCCATCATCGCTTCTGTCCGACAGTCAACCGTGCGCGCGCATGCGCGCACACAAGAAAAGCTCCCGACTCTGGACTTGTATCCAAGTCTTGCTCATTGTTATTACAGAGCGCTAACGATTCTACTGAAGAACTTTGGGGAGAGCCAAGCTCAGTATCCTAGTAGTGCTGCAAGCTGCAGTCCTTCACCGAAAAGGCTGAGTATTTTCACAAGCAGTTGTGTGATTCTTGATGGTCCCGTAATTGGCAGGACATGAGGGATAAAAAGAATAAAGCAGCTGCTGTTGCTATGTCATCCATTGTTGCTTGGGAAATTTTCCCTTATTTAAACTGGTAATGCCCCACCTCTTCTCTGGTACATGTGGCGGGAGTGACACTCGTAAGTGAACACCTGCGATCAAACTAGCCCAAGGTATGCCACGCCTCAGTTCATTTCACATCCCAGGTGAAGGTAGCTTAACAAACACACACGTGATTGGCTGGGCGTTTTTTTTTTTTTCCCCCCAGTCGTAAATGCAATGGCCATCGGTCAGACTGACCGTTTATGTCCAGTTACATGAACTGACAAAAATCCACTTCCGTCGGTTCTGTGGGTCCTTTTTTAACTTTCTCAAACCTTGTCCGCAAAATGGGTGTCCATTGGTGATGGACGGAATGCCCTCCTCTCCTGTTATCCATGTAGAATAATCATATATTTCTAATCAAATTATTCTTTTACCAGGGTGTAAAATATATAACACAATGGGTGTCTGTTGGTAAGGGACGGATTGCCCACCTCTACTGTCATCCATGTAGAATAATCATACATTTTGAATCAAATTTTTCTTTTACCAGCGATGTCAAATATATAACTAACCTTGATTCTCCACTGCTGTTGCTTACAGTTTCCTCCTCATTGTGTCTTGCCATTCTGAAGTCTAGAATGCAGACTTCTCCCACAGTGCCTCCAAAAGTATGTTCACCGTGGTTAAACTGAAATTTGAGATTAAAATTCACATTATAACACGCATTTTAAAAGATTAAAAAGAAGTGTACTTTTATCAACAAACTCTTGTTTAGCACCATAGCTTTTTTCAACTAAATGTCAGGAATGAGTATTGAATATGTCGCTGAACCACAGAATTTGTTTAGATTTTCAAGGTAACTGATACACTTTCAATCAAAGCTCATCTATTTTTGTTATCTTTAGCGGACGGATTATATCGTAGTAGGCTACTCGACTACCAACTGCATAAACAGTTAAAAAATGCACGTGTTCCTGAACCGCGAGCAAAAGTCGGTTTGTACTAATGTATCAAGTAACAACAGTACAGTAACAGTAGAACAAGAAATTACAGCGACGAGTATGTCGAGTACGGATGCAGCATTAGCCACTATCACTGTTTGCCCCTACGGGCTGGGGCCTGTCAGGCCTGCGCAACAGCAGCGTGTTTACGTCACAACAATAGCCCAAAGGCGCTCGAAAACAAGAAAACTGTATAAATAGGTGCATTAAACAATCCCCGTGCAAAAGGCCTTCAGTCGCCCCACTCTCGTGACTGTTATTGTTGGGTCGATTTTAGACAGTTAACCAGTTGATGAGAAGAACAGTTTACCTTTATGCTAACCTGCTAAACCAGCTAATGCCAACGTCGGCTATTGGCGGGGGAAGTTGTGTATATGGGGGTAACGCGCCAGACAGACTCTTCAGGATCTAAATTGAGAACCCAAGACTAAGTTTTTAAACAGATACGACGCTTTCTAACTGTATAAATGCGGCCATCAATATACCCACGGGAAAATGCCAATTGGCCAATTTTAACCTCACTTGCTCAAAGATGACTAGCGTGCCTAGAGACAACAGAATAACGTCGACACAACGCGTAAAAATACTTGAAGTATTTCACACAAATAAAATAAATGTTTTTTTTATTAAGTTAACGGTCGCTTGGTAAATAGGTTACAGTAGGATGCTAACGTAAATTAAGCATGAGGCTAGCACGGAAGCGAACAAAATGACAAAACTTTGCGCTTCCTCTTCATAAGGTTGCGCTGCTATATTTCTTTAGTAATCACGAGAAATATCGAGGCTGTAGCAGCAAGTGGTGCTTTATGCGAATAGGTTTGTCAAGGTGATCATTGGCGGAGTACTTAACATACGAATTATTTATTAGAAAGCCCACATATACAAATTAGCTAACCCAACTTCGTCCTCTCCATCTTGTTTTCATCCGCTGCTCACTTCTCGCGACTTTACATCATGTAACGTAAGAATACGCTATCAATAAACTGTGGAATAAGTTATTCTTGCCTTGTTTTGGCTTAGCTTCTCTGATGAAACTGTTGTCAAAGTCCTCTTGCCGAGTGCACACTTTATTCCTTTTTATACAAACAACAATTAGTGAGATAACTGCTGCAGATAGCTAACGCTGTCTTGCGTTAGCTGGCTAGCTATCTCCCAGTTTGGGAGAGCAGCCCGTAACGACCCAGTTCAGTGGAGCTTTTGGATTGCCGTTCCCTCCACACCTTTGGGGGGGGGGAAGAGGCAAAACCTCTTTGCGCCGAGCGTTGCGTTGAAGTTCCGTGCTTGATGGTCAATCCAGACAGTAAAAAAGCAGGCATGTCATTCCAGGGTCTTCCGACAACCGGCCTCCGCCATGACGCCGTAGGGGTTCACTTCGCTAGGAAACCCCGGACAGTGACGTAACTACAGTGTGCAGCACAACAGTGAAACGGCAGAGAGCAACTGATTGTGGAGCTCCTTCAAACTAACAGTACAACTTTAGCCAAACAAACACGCTAATTGTCTAACCCCATACCAGAAACATTTGCGTATGCTTTGATTTGGCTATTAGAAATTCCGTTACAAAACAAACGAGTATTTCATTAATGTACTTCTTTTTCTACTCAGTTGGCATACTTGTCCTTTTCACTGTTGTTGTTGTTGTTAATACTTGATCGCAAATCTTGCATATTTTACATTGATAGTGTTTTACTGCATTATATACTAATAATCAATTTGCTGCCATCCGCCAAAGCAGAGACGCCTTTTGAATTATCTTTCGTGACCCATCGTCTTCCCAAAGGCTGTGTTCTCAAGTACAACACCGTCCTCTTCAGGGGTCTGTTAGTCATTACAGTGGTTTACAACCCAAAACTTCATAGACGACGAGTTCCCCTTTTCAATGCCTGCCTGTTGAAAAACATACCTAATGAATATATACACCGCTGGCAGTTGTATTCTACTAAACGAGTGAAACCAATTAACTGGTTGCATTTTGAGGTTTATAAGTACAGGGATACAGGTAATCTTTTAAAAATGTGTGCACTTACCGGTCGGCCCCAACATTTTCTTCAGCATTGTGTCATTTCTCCATAAGTACCTTTTTGTCTTCTTGTGAAGTTTAACCTAATCTTCAGTCTCTACTCTACAGGATACCGAGGTTAGGGGAAATCTAAGTAAGTAATAATATATATATACATACATACATACATACATACATACATACATACACACACACACACACACACACACACACACACACACACACACACACACACACACACACACACACACACACACACACACACACACACACACACACACACACACACACACACACACACACACGTATATATATATATGGCGATATTATCGCCATCTACAGGTTATTCTATGTGCATTCAAACGTGCGGTGAACAGTAGGTACAGTTAAGTGAAGATTTGAGCGCGCAGCTTCTGCACCAACATCATTGGTCGACCGAATCAGCTCGTGTTTGTGCGTCTGGCCCAATAGGAAGTGGCCGAGGAATCCAGAAGCTATGGGACGGAAGCATCGACAAGAGTCCCAGCACCAGTGATGGGATGCCACTGCTTATCTGCTCTATTTACATCACACAGTAAGGCTGATCACGGACAAATGAATTTGTATTAAGATGATTGCCGACTGGTCCCAAATGTCCTGGGCGACATTTCATGACGTGAGTATGACCTCTATTCTTATCCACATGTACAGTATAATACTGTTTATTTCAAAAGGCCTTCCTTTTGTCAGTCGTTTCCCACTTAAACGGGTCACATTGGGCGCAGCAACGTGAGGCAAGTAAATATGACTGGAATAAAACGTGACAGAGAAGAAATGATCATTACCAAAAGCTGTTTTGATTTTACAAATATGTAAAATGTGACACAGTTTTGTTGATTGAGTATATCAATAGAGACCGATTCAAGTGAGCTTTAGTAATTACTGTCTTGTCCCTTCTGATTTATGCCATGTGAAGGTACGCAAAGCATAGTACACAATCGACACTTTAAACACGTGTTAATATGTGTTTAATATTAAATAGCTTGCACGTACTTCAGATCACTTTTCCAACCAATGTCTGGAGTATATTGTGTGCTGTCAAAGACAAGGCGTGACAAAGATAAGGCGTAAATTATCCACTTACACTTAATTGGTAGAAAAAAAATAATTTACTACAACTTAACTTTCCTTATTTGTCTGCGTCAGCAGCTAAAAGTTGTCTACGCCAGCAGCTAATAGTGACAGGCAGAAAAATTAAATCGAGTTATCAATAAACATGACGCTATCAAGTACTTTTGTGACACCAAGGTAGAGCAACTTGGGGTTCAGTTTTTATATTATCTTAATTACATTTGTATTATATATTATATATTGCCTTTAAAATGCAATATATAATACAAATGTAAGAAAATAATAAATAATAAGAAAGAAAGAAAGAAAGAAAGAAAGAAAGAAAGAAAGAAAGAAAGAAAGAAAGAAAGACAGAAAGAAAGAAAAATATTTTTTTCTACTTTAAATAAACCTTTGCAGTGGACTGAGAATGGCAGATGGTGGAAGTGATAATAGAGAGTTGCTATAGGCTGATGCTAACCTGACAGATGGTGTAAGACTGGGAGGTCATGAATTGGGGAAAGTGCAGAATGTGCAATATGATTTAATTTTAGAGTTAATTTTAAGTCCACCTTTAACTCAAAAAGGTCCAAGCACCCTTGTTTACATGCAAAAAGTGAACGCCAGATAAATAATGTCTTTTTCAGGGGAAGTGAAAATGAACAACTGAAATTATAGTCACACGTCCACAGCGTGCACATGCTCTCAAAAGTGGGAATTTAGCTTTGGTCAGAGTGAGTGAGTGAGTGAGTGAGTGAGTGAGTGAGTGAGTGAGTGAGTGAGTGAGTGAGTGAGTGAGTGAGTGAGTGAGTGAGTGAGTGAGTGAATTTAGGATCAGTGACCCGTCAGTCACAACTGATAAATTGAGACCAAAATTCAGGCCCATTGCTCATGTCTTTCCTTCTTGGTATGGTGTTAACCACTTAAATCAATGCAGTCATTGTGTGCAATATGTTATGCCATTTGTGCAGTATATCATGCCATTTATGGATCAAATTTTTAGAACTAGAATTGAGCAGATGTTAAAACCATCAGTATTTTTAATATGTTTGTTTTGTTTTTTTGCATGGTCTCAGTGTGAA